>NC_084751.1:24736911-24841911 GCF_033978785.1 Entelurus aequoreus | reverse complement strand
ATATTCAATTGAATAGACTGCAAAGACAAGATACTTAACGTTCGAACTGAGAAACGTTATTTTTTGCAAATATTAGCTCATATTGAATTTGATGCCTGCGACAAGTTTCAAAAAAGCTGGCACAAGTGGCAAAAAAGACTGAGAAAGTTGAGGAATGCTCATCAAACACTTATTTGGAACATCCCACAGGTGAACAGGCTAATTGGGAACAGGTGGGTGCCATGAATAGGTATAAAAGCAGAAATGGTCAGTCATTCACAAACAAGGATGGGGCGAGGGTCACCACTTTGTGAACAAATGCGTGAGCAAATTGTCCAACAGTTTAAGAACAACATTTCTCAACCAGATATTGCGAGGAATTTAGAGATTTCACCATCTACGGTCCGTAATATCATTAACAGGTTCAGAGAATCTGGAGAAATCACTGCACGTAAGCGTAATAAACATTGAATGCCCGAGAAAAATCGACATCAGTGTGTAAAGGATATCACCACATGGAACGCTTCAGAAAACCACTATCAGTAACTACAGTTTGTCACTACATCTGTAAATGCAAGTTAAAACTCTACTATGCAAAGCCAAAGCCATTTATCAACAACACCCAGAAACGCCGGAAAAGTATTCTGTGGTCTGATGAGTCCAAATTGTTTTTGGAGACTGTGGACGTAGTGTCCTCCGGACCAAAGAGGAAAGGAAGCATCCGGATTGTTATAGGCGCAAAGTTCAACAGCCAGCATCTGTGATGGTGTGGGGGTGTATTAGTGCCCAAGGCATGGGTAACTTACACATCTGTGAAGGCACCATTAATGCTGAAAGGTACATACAGGTTTTGGAGCAACATATGTTGCCATCCAAGCAATGTCTTTTTCATGGACGCCCCTGCTTATTTCAACAAGACAATGCCAAGCCACATTCTGTACGTGTTACAACAGCCTGGCTTCATAGTAAAAGAGTGCGGGTACTAGACTGGCCTGCCTGTAGTCCAGACCTGTCTCCCATTGAAAATGTGTGGCGCATTATGAAGCGTAAAATACCACAATGGAGACCCCGGACTGTTGAACAACTTAAGCTGTACATCAAGCAAGAGTGGGAAATAATTCCACATGAAAAGCTTCAAAAAATGGTCTCCTCAGTTCCAAAACGTTTACTGAGTGTTGTTAAAAGGAAAGGCCATGTAATTTTTTTGCAACATGTTGCTGCCATTAAACGATTATTCGCCAAAAAAAATTAAGTTTCTCAGTTACAACATTAAATATCTTGTCTTTGCAGTTTATTCAATTGAATATAAGTTAAAAAAGGATGTGCAAATCATTGTATTCTGTTTTTATTTACCATTCACACAACATGCCAACTTCACTGGTTTTGGGTTTTGTAGATCAAGCCCTAAAACAATTGAGAAACATTTATTGGCTTCCAGGTGAGACCAGCTGTCAATTATCATTTTCTCTGAGGAAAGGTTGACTTTGCCTCACTGTGAAAACCAAATCTAAACAAAAACCAAAACTACAGGAGGGCTGAACATTCAGCCAACGCTTGCAGGCATGCTTGCAGGCCCTTTGGAGCTTTCGTCGTAGATTAGCATACAAACGTGCAACACATCCACAAACCCTCATACGGGATAATTACAGTACTTAGAGTCCGCAGTGATCATTAAACCAAATTAGCCTTGCATAAATCACAGGGTGCCTCCGCTGCCACCTTCCAATGTGGTTATGTGTGTAAGGCCTGGTTGAATGTGGTCTTAATTAGGCTTGCAGAGAAAATACTTTTACATGGATGATTTGTTTTGAATACGATTAAAAAATCAAATTAAGTCGATAATTGATCATTACAAATTGGTGCCAATGGCCTGCAGCATGCTCCAACCCTGCACAAAATAAGCACAGCAAGAATGACTCATTATCACTATGGCGACATCCCATCAGGGTCTTATAAACCTGCAGTCAGGAATAGCCATGAATCACTTCTTTCATATGACGACAAAGTCGACATCGCGTCCGTGGCGTTTCCTGCGAGAGGGCGAGGAACCCGCTGTGCTGCTTTGTTGTGTAGCACACTTTCAACCACTCCCCCATCCTCTACAGCATTCAAGTGTAGTTACTAGGGCTGCAACAACTAATCGATTGAAATGGATTAAAATCGATTATAAAAATAGTTGGTGATTCATTTACAAACCCCGTTTCCATATGAGTTGGGAAATTGTGTTAGATGTAAATATAAACGGAATACAATGATTTGCAAATCATTTTCAACCCATATTCAGTTGAATATGCTACAAAGACAACATATTTGATGTTCAAACTGATAAACTTTTTTTTTTTTGCAAATAATCATTAACTTTAGAATTTGATGCCAGCAACACGTGACAAAGAAGTTGGGAAAGGTGTCAATAAATACTGATAAAGTTGAGGAATGCTCATCAAACACTTATTTGGAACATCCCACAGGTGAACAGGCAAATTGGGAACAGGTGGGTGCCATGATTGGGTATAAAAGTAGATTCCATGAAATGCTCAGTCATTCACAAACAAGGATGGGGCGAGGGTCACCACTTTGTCAACAAATGCGTGAGCAAATTGTTGAACAGTTTAAGAAAAACCTTTCTCAACCAGCTATTGCAAGGAATTTAGGGATTTCACCATCTACGGTCCGTAATATAATCAAAGGGTTCAGAGAATCTGGAGAAATCACTGCACGTAAGCAGCTAAGCCCGTGACCTTCGATCCCTCAGGCTGTACTGCATCAACAAGCGACATCAGTGTGTAAAGGATATCACCACATGGGCTCAGGAACACTTCAGAAACCCACTGTCAGTAACTACAGTTGGTCGCTACATCTGTAAGTGCAAGTTAAAACTCTCCTATGCGAGGCGAAAACCGTTTATCAACAACACCCAGAAACGCCGTCGGCTTCGCTGGGCCTGATCTCATCTAAGATGGACTGATACAAAGTGGAAAAGTGTTCTGTGGTCTTGACGAGTCCACATTTCAAATTGTTTTTGGAAACTGTGGACGTTGTGTCCTCCGGACCAAAGAGGAAAAGAACCATCCGGATTGTTATAGGCGCAAAGTTGAAAAGCCAGCATCTGTGATGGTATGGGGGTGTATTAGTGCCCAAGACATGGGTAACTTACACATCTGTGAAGGCACCATTAATGCTGAAAGGTACATACAGGTTTTGGAGCAACATATGTTGCCATCCAAGCAATGTTACCATGGACGCCCCTGCTTATTTCAGCAAGACAATGCCAAGCCACGTGTTACATCAACTTGGCTTCATAGTAAAAGAGTGCGGGTACTAGACTGGCCTGCCTGTAGTCCAGACCTGTCTCCCATTGAAAATGTGTGGCGCATTATGAAGCCTAAAATACCACAACGGAGACCCCCGGACTGTTGAACAACTTAAGCTGTACATCAAGCAAGAATGGGAAAGAATTCCACCTGAGAAGCTTAAAAAATGTGTCTCCTCAGTTCCCAAACAATTACTGAGTGTTGTTAAAAGGAAAGGCCATGTAACACAGTGGTGAACATGCCCTTTCCCAACTACTTTGGCACGTGTTGCAGCCATGAAATTCTAAGTTAATTATTATTTGCAAAAAAAAAAATCAAGTTTATGGGTTTGAACATCAAATATCTTGTCTTTGTAGTGTATTCAATTGAATATGGGTTGAAAAGGATTTGCAAATCATTGTATTCCATTTATATTTACATCTAACACAATTTCCCAACTCATATGGAAACAGGGTTTGTAGTCATCGATTCGTTGGATCTATGCTATGCGCATGCGCTGAGGCTACGTTTTTTTTTTTTTTTTTTTTTTTTTTATAAACCTTTATTTATAAACTGCAACATTTACAAACAGCTGAGAAACAATAGTCAAAATAAGTACAAAAACAGTACAAAACAGCGCCAGGGCGGCGCTGAGACTACGTCTCATGGGGTGGCAGTAAGCCAGCCAATGATGTGTCATGTACAGCTCACGTGACGACGCCGTCTCCTTTGCATGGAAAAATTCGAAAAATGGCGGAGGAAAACAGGTCAGCGGAGAAACATATTGAGGTTATTGCTTCAATGGAGAAAAGTGTACGACCTAAGTCGTCAAAAGTGTGGGAACATTTTACTTTAAAGACTTCAAAGAAGACCGTTTCCTGCAAAAAAAATTGTGAGTAACGTTAACGTTATGCCTTTTTTGCAACGCGGGGCTGATAATGAGTCTCCGGCACATTTGACTCCGTCTTGAGAGAGAAAACGCACGGTTACCAATTTCGAAATAAACGTAACGGACAGAAATATCTCAGGTTGGTTTCATAATGGATCAATGTAGCCGGGCCCGATAAAGCTATATAAATATATTTACATTTGAGTGACACTTTAGTATAACTAAACGTTATGAAGGTGCTGGAATATTTCCTGCTATTATTCAGAGGCAGCCTAAAAGGAATCCTTTATTATTCACAAACGAAACGTGTACAATATCTGATTCAGTTCTGATCTGATGAGTTACATTTCTGTGTTATTATTGGTGTATGCTGCATCCCCAATGTCCATTTATTTGGCAAGTTGAAAGAACATGGTGCCAGTATGCTGTTTTTTTCTCTCAATTAAATACTGGAAAGGATAGAAATGTAGTTTGTCTCTTTTATCCGATTATTAATCGATTAATCGAAGTAATAATCGACAGATTAAGCGATTATCAAATGAGTTGTTAGTTGCAGCTCTAGTAGTTACGTACACCATCACCTCGTCACACAACTTTGCGGCTTCTATCGATCGCACCTGTCAATAAAGGCGTACCAGGTGGTGCGTTGGAAACCACAGGTGTACCTAATGCAGTGTCCTAAGCGCTGTGACTTGCAATTACAGGCGAGAATCCCGCTCATGTGGTTTGTTGTTAGTCTTGAATAAACTCCTTATTCCTTGATAAGAGGCAACGATACTGTTCGAGGAGGTTCACGGGACGCGGCCCCCGGACATGGCAAAGTTTTTTTTCTTGTTTTGTGTGCTGTGGTAAAGTTGTGATTCAGCTACAAATACAACTGTAAATGAGGAAAAGGCACTCGGAGGTGGGAAGTAGCGCGCTACATTTATTCCATTACATTTACTCAAGTAACTTTTTAGATAAATTATACTTGTCCAAGGAGTTTTTATTGCAACGTACGTTTTATTTTTGTGAGGAAGAAAGGCTACTTTTACTCCGTTACGTTGAGTTTCATTCCAATCATTACGTTTATTTATATCAAAATTAGTTTTAATCTATTGATTAAGGCTTGCAAATTGACATTTGACACTTCATAGCGGCAGTTGCCCTCCAGGGCCCCAACTCCCCGCCCCTCTGTTGCGAGTTGTCGTGATTAAATGTAACGTGTTTATGTGTGCCTTGCATGGAGGTTTATTGAGTTGATTTATTTTGGAAAATCCCTTGTTACATTGTTTAATGCATCCAGCGGGGCATCACAACAAAATTAGGCATAATAATGTGTTAATTCCACGACTGTATATATCGGTATCGGTTTATATCGGAATCGGTAATTAAGAGTTGGACAATATCAGATAATCGGATATCGGCAAAAAAGCCATTATCGGACATCTCTAGTCCTAACTTGATTGTCAGTAATGTACAACTCTACCCTGCCTACATGTTCAATATTAAAGTGAAAATGTTGTTTGTTAAAACTTTATTTCGCAATTCGAGCAAAATTTGTTATCGGCCCAGGCCTACATTAAATAATGGACACTGTGAACATTGAACATTGTGAGCAATGACAACTGTGAACAAACTTTTGACTGGTCCTGCATCTATTGTTAAAACTTTATTTTGCTATTTTATTTATTTGTTTTGGTTGTGCATAATTGAGCATCCCCCCCGCTCCCACTCCTAACATATTTTATTGCTTTTGGTTGTGATTTTTATTCAAACGCAACATTTTGCTAACATCCCTCCATCTATCCATTTTCTACCGCTTGTCCCTCTCGGTGTCGTGGGGGTGCTGGAGCCTATCCAACAGCCAAAGTAAATGTTGTTGTTATTATTTGTTTGGTTTATTTTACTTAAAGATGTAAAAGTTTACGATCCAATTACAACGTTAAAATATACGAAAAATACAAGTTTATAACATTTGAAAGGATATACATGCACTATTAAAGGCTTATTGAAACACACTACTACCGACCACGCAGTCTGATATTTTATATATCAATGATGAAATCTTAACATTGCAACACATGCCAATACGGCCGGGTTAGATCAGTAAAGTGCAATTTTAAATTTCCCGCAAAATATCCTGCTGAAAACGTCTCGGTATGATGACGTTTGCGCGTGACGTCACGGATTGTAGCGGACATTTTGGGACACCATTGTGGCCAGCTATTAAGTCGTCTGTTTTCATCGCAAAATTCCACAGTATTCTGGACATCTGTGTTGGTGAATCTTTTGCAATTTGTTTAATGAACAATGGAGACAGCAACGAAGAAAGTTGTAGGTGGGAAGCGGTGTATTAGCGGCCAGCTGCAGCAACACAAACACGTAGCCGGTGTTTCAATGTTTACATTCCCGAAGGATGACAGTCAAGCTTTACCATTGGCCTGTGGAGAACTGGAACAACAGAGACTCTTACCAGGAGGACTTTGAGTTGGATACGCGCTACCGTGAGTACGCAGCTGCGGCTTCCAAACATTTGATCGCTTGCCCGTACGTGCGTGCCGCTATGTGCATGTCACGTACGTAACTTTGGGGACTTTGGGGAAATATATGTGCTGTATGAACTTTGGGCTGTGGGATTGAGTGTGTTGTGCGGGTGTTTGATTTGTATTGGCGGGTTATATGGACGGGAGGGGGGAGGTGTTTGTTATGCGGGATTCATTTGTGGCATATTAAATATAAGCCTGGTTGTGCTGTGGCTAATAGAGTATATATATGTCTTGTGTTTATTTACTGTTTTAGTCATTCCCAGCTGAATATCAGGTCCCACCCGCCTCTCACAGCATCTTCCCTATCTGAATCGCTTCCACTGCCCTCTAGTCCTTCACGCTCACTTTCCTCATCCACAAATCTTTCATCCTCGCTCAAATTAATGGGGAAATCGTCGCTTTCTCGGTCCGAATCGCTCTCACTGCTGGTGGCCATGATTGTAAACAATGTGCAGATGTGAGGAGCTCCACAACCTGTGACGTCACGCTACTTCCGGTACAGGCAAGGCTTTTTTTATCAGCGACCAAAAGTTGCGAACTTTATCGTTGATGTCCTCTACTGAATCCTTTTAGCAAAAATATGGCAACATCGCGGAATGATCAAGTATGACACATAGAATGGCCCTGCTATCCCCGTTTAAATAAGAAAATCGCATTTCAGTAGACCTTTAATATGTATTATAATTGCATTGGTTAATTGGGTCTCAAAAAAATGATGGCAATAATACTGTTATCGGCAAAAATGTATAGGTCACAGTACTAAACAGAATTATTAACATAGCAGCATGACAGGTAAAACATTTTCTTTTCCCTGCAAACTTGCATCTAGCCACATCACCATGACGACACATGAAAACACTGCCTGAATTGATAAGGCCTTTTCACATTTAAAGTGTTATTTTTGTCATTGTGCTAGTAAAACTCCATGTTTCACAATTTGAACACAGCCAATAATGCAGCCATGGCAAAGTAATGACCCTGTCATGATTGGGTTGTTCTCCCAGGATGCAGACGGACAACTCCGGACGAAACGTGCAGGTCAGAATATGATTTAATGTGCATAAATCATACACAGTACAAACGTACATGAAACAAACAACACGCGTGCAGATCGCACGGGAAGCTAAGGCGAGACTTAGCACAGGAATCAAAAGCATAATAACCAGAATTCATCCAACGTAACTGTTGCTTGTAGCAAATAAGGAAACCAGACCGAGTGTGGCGCACAAAGTGAATAAGTAGCTCTCTGATTAGTGCAGCAGGTGAGCCTGCCGAACACTAATCAGAGGCAGTTGAGACTAATCAGCAACCATGGAAACCAAAACACAAACCCAGGGGTGCTGAAAACAGTACTGAGGTAGTCAAACTAACGGAACAAAACACGATCCGGGCACGGATCATGATAGAGCCCGCCTTCATTGATGACAATTTCCCTTGTGGATCATTTAAGTATGTCTAAGTCCGGAGGCTGGATTGGAGAATAGGAATATAGGCCATGTCCACACAAACACGGAGAGTTTCAAAAACGCATATTTGGGGTTAAAACGATCTCCATCTACACAAGTGTAGTTTCAAAACTGTCTGTCTACACACAAACGCATACACCTGCTGTCATGCACATTTTGTCCAATCAGAAGCCTGAAAAAAAGCAGTCACAGCTGACTTGGTGGCGTTACTGTTAGGAACTCGCATGGCTGCAGTTTTAGTGACCCCAAGATGCAGGAACCAGCAGACGACGAGCAGGTAAGATGAGTTTTATTACTCAAAACAGAGAGGGAAGCAGTCTTGCACGTAATAGTTACCAACATAAAGCTATCTTTGAGCACTGAGGAGCAATGTTCCCTCTAATTTTTCATGTGTGTGAGCAAACGCAAAAACTCCCTGAGCATTCAGTGGAGCCCATGTGAGCAACATCAGACGTGCACACTGCGGCTACACCAGCAGCACACCTGTCCCAAACCTGACTAAATAACAAGTTAAATCTCCATCCTTTCGGGGTCGCGGGGGGTGCTGGAGCCTATCTCAGCTGCATTCGGGCGAAAGGCGGGGTACACCCTGGACAAGTCGCCACCTCATCGCAGGGCCAACACAGATAGACAGACAACATTCTCTTATTATTATAATCAAATGACAGCAGTCATTTCCATGAGGTTATTTTCTAATATAAGTGTTTAAGCCCACTTACAATGACAATAACAAAAAATATTGTTTTTCATGAACTGTGTATTTGTATTGTTTGTCTGGGTGGAGGTCCTGCTTTAGAAATATTTTGTACCCCTTTCAGACATTGCATTTAATTCCCATTAAAACATTCACATTGCACAATGAGATGTAAGCAGGGGATCATGTGTACATTCCTGCAACTTCCTGTTTGTAAAAAATATATTTTTATTAGTATTTATTTAATATACTAACATCATTTCATGATTAATATTTATAAATTAAGATTCCTAATAAATGACACTAGAATAAGCACACATTTGATTGGTAAATCATAGAGTAACGACCTGGAATGACACTTTATGTGTGGTGTTGGAGTTGTCCGACTTTTTGTGTGGCTATAAACGCATCACTGGCTAAGTGCCATATGTGCATGTGTTGGCGCAAGTGAAAAAGCTGCTGTTGATATAACAAAGTTGCTTTTGGTCTGGTTTGTACTGCAGAAAATGACCAGTTTTGCTAGATATATTTTTTTTTACTAATGTTTTGGTGATGTGTTCATGGCCAACAATAAAGAGTTTTGCTCAGTAAAGTGATGGATGGAATTCATGTCCTCAAAGCGTCTCGACAGACGTTACAATATTTGAACAATGATGACGAAAACTGTTTTCTCTGTCGTGTCTGTGTCGTGTCGAAAATTGTTATGCACTTGTTTTTTTATTTGATTTTGTGCGTGGCATAGATTTGCCGTGCGCAGAGGACGCTTGAGCAGTGTGCAATTGCACAGGCGCGCACCTTAGAGGGAACATTGCTGAGGAGTGCTGTAGCCAGGCATAAATAGACCACATGCTGATTGGCAGCAGGTGTGGACTGACTGCCAATCAATGCAGGTGAGAAAACAAACACAGCGCTCAGCGTGACAAGCAGGGAGTGGAAACAAAACAAGACCACTGACAGGAAGTGAATACAAAACA
Source organism: Entelurus aequoreus (assembly GCF_033978785.1). NCBI lineage: Eukaryota > Metazoa > Chordata > Actinopteri > Syngnathiformes > Syngnathidae > Entelurus > Entelurus aequoreus. The sequence continues at coordinate 24,832,091 of NC_084751.1, read as the reverse complement.
AGGAAACAAAAAGGAAGTGACATATCGTCATCATTACACTTCTGTTATTATAATGTTTATTTTGATATACTAGACCGCATGCGGCTCTTTAGAGCCGCCCTAGTGGCTCCCTAGATCTTTTTAACAAATGTATGAAAATGGAAAAGATGGTGGAAAAAATATAATTTTTGTTTTAATATTGTTTCTGTAAGAGAGCAAACATGACACAAACCTTCCTAATTGTTAGAAATCCCACTGTTTATATTAAACATGCTTCACTGATGAGAGGATTTGGCGAGCGCCGTTTTCTCCTACTAATTTCGGCGGTCCTTGAACGCACCGTAGTTTACATGTACAACTTTCTCTGACGCTGCCACAGAAAGACGTGTTTTATGGCACTCCTTATTTGTCTAATTTTGCCCACCAAACGTTTCATGCTGAGCATGAATACACAAAAGTGAGCTATGTTGATGTTATTGACTTGTGTGGAGTGTTAATCAAGCATGTTTGGTCACTGCATTAATGCAAGCTAATAGATACTAACATGCTATTTAGGCTAACTGTATGTACATATAGCAACATTATGACTCATTTGTAGGTATATTTGAGCTCATTTAATTTCCTTTACTTATGTCCTCGGTGTATTTAATTTATATTTGCATGTCTCATGACACATTATCTGTATGTAATATTGGCTGCATGTCTGATAGTTGTTTGTGTGACATGTTGTTCCAGACCACAGCAAACGTTACCCAGCTTGTAAAGATTAACTTGGACAAACACATCTATACCTTTGGCCATTCTAAGCCAGTAATTTCGAGGAGTTATCTCATCCTCGAAGAAGCCTCCGTTTAACTAATGTTTTCCAGTGTTACAAAAACTGGTAGAATAAATATTACATTTCAACATTTCTATCCCGATTCCGGATAAGCGGTTGAAGATGGATGGATGGATGGACATCAACAAAGATTTGCGTCAGCCTGCGAAACATAGTCATTTTGATAGTTAATAGCTAATATGGACACTTACACCATGTGTTGCCTTCATTTTAAGACTTACCGTATTTTTTGGAGTATAAGTCGCTCCGGAGTATAAGTCGCACCGGCCGAAAATGCATAATAAAGAAGGAAAAAAACATATATAAGTCGCACTGGAGTATAAGTCGCATTTTTGGGGGAAATTTATTTGATAAAACCCAACACCAATAATAGACATTTGAAAGGCAATTTAAAATAAATAAAGAATAGTGAACAACAGGCTGAATAAGTGTACGTTATATGACGCATAAATAACCAACTGAGAACGTGCCTGGTATGTTAACGTAACATATTATGGTAAGAGTCATTCAAATAACTAACATATAGAACATGCTATACGTTTACCAAACAATCTGTCACTCCTAATCGCTAAATCTTACGGGAATGAGCTAAATAATATTATTTGATATTTTACGGTAATGTGTTAATAATTTCACACATAAGTCGCTCCTGAGTATAAGTCGCACCCCCGGCCAAACTATGAAAAAAACTGCAACTTATAGTCCGAAAAATACGGTATATAAGGCTTTTCATTTTGTGCGGCTCCAGAAGGATTTTTTATTTATTTTTTGGTCCAATTTGGCTCTTTCAACATTTTGGGTTGCCGACCCCTTTACTAGACGTACAACGACATGTACATTATTTTAAAAACAGTTTGCACGTGCACAGAGCCCTGAACATTATGAATCTTTTTTTTAGTGTTTAAAGCGTGCATGCACGCCCGTGCTGCAGAAACCCAAATGATAACATCAGCAACATGGTGATATATTACATGTTCAGTGAAGTGTACATTATTTCTAAAATTAGCACGTACTAACGAGGCAAGGAAACCATTTTGCATCTTTAAGTGCCTATAAGCGCTGCAAAACTCTCGTGGAATTATAACGCATTAAATGATCAATATAGAGATAAATGTGCAATTAAGAGTATATTGTCTTTAACATTAACAAGAAGGAAGGAGACGGCTCCTTCTACACAAATGGAAGCAACACACGTAAGTTAGCTTCACGATCTGTCATTAAATAGGGATTAAAAACATGAGCTGATGTTGCACCTTTCTTATGACACAAAGCAAAAAGTCTTGCTTGTCAAAGTTGTCCCATCCGTTGTCCCATCCCATATGACAGCGATCGTATCCAAAACAGCTGACTGTCATTAGCGCTGGCGGGAATGTTGCAAAGCCCATTTTGATGCGTCTTTTTTTGTTGAGTGACAATAGAAGCATATTTACGTTCAAACAGACAGTAAATCCTCTTATAGTGTGTTTAAAGGCAGCAAGGCAGTGTTGTTGATCTTTGCAAATGACGTCATCAAGGGAGTACAAATCTCCGCTTGAGTCACGTACAATGTTCCCTCTAATTTGTCATGTGTGTGAGCAAACGCACAAACTCCCTGAGCATTCAGTGGAGCACATGTGAGCAACATCAGGGGCCGTACTTATCAAGCTTCTTAGAGTGCCATTTTACACTTAAGTCCTGAGAATTTGCGAAATTTAGTCCTACTCTCAAACTTAAGAATAAAAGCTTTTTATCAACGTTCTTAAGTCTAAGAATCACTCCTACTCTCCACGATATTTAAGAGACCTTCAGAGGTGTCTTAAGTGGTTAGGAGTTGCCAGCAGGGGATGGCACTGAGGCGAGAGAGACGTGCGCGAACGTTCAGGGAACGGAACAATGTTTTTTTTTTTTTTTTATGACGAGCAGCTGATCAAACGGTATCGTTTAGACAGAGCGGATATTATTTTTGTCACAGATTTAATACTTTTCGATTCTTTGTTGATTTCTGCATGTGGCTGCAGTGGGCTGGTATATATAGAGCCACCCACACCAGTTTCAAATTAGTTGCCTAATTAATGAATTGGAAAGAAAATGTTATGACAGTAGCGTATGTGTGTGGCCGTGAGGTGAGTGACGTCAGTGAGTGTGTGGGCGATAGAAGAGAGGGAGCGGTAGCGTGAGTGCCGGCGGGGACTAGTTTGTTTTGTATTATTTTGTAGTTTATTGTCAAAATATACACTCCCATTGTCCACTTAAATATTTCCAAGATATTTCTTTATTTTTTTATAGCTCGGTTGGTAGAGCGGCCGTGCCAGCAACTTGAGGGTTGCAGGTTCGATCCCCGCTTCCGCCATCCTAGTCACTGCCGTTGTGTCCTTGGGCAAGACACTTTACCCACCTGCTCCCAGTGCCACCCACACTGGTTTGAATGTAACTTAGATATTGGGTTTCACTATGTAAAGCGCTTTGAGTCACTTGAGAAAAAGCGCTATATAAATGTAATTCACTTCACTTCACTATTCTTAGACAACGGATTCCCTTCCGTGATTGGTCATTTCTATGGACACAGAAATGACGTCACCTAAAATTCCGTTTACGGCACATAGTAATGTCGTAATTCAGCTCTGAGTGTGACACTTAAGATTCAGTCCTACACTTCGCTGAAAGTGTGAGTAAGACGCTTGATAACTAACTTTTAAGTGCAGCTTTCAGCGAAGAATTTATTTACTCTTAAGTCAACTCTCAGCAGACTTCTTAGGAGTAATTCTAAGAAGCTTGATAAGTACGGCCCCAGATGTGCACACTGTGGCCACACCAGTGTCACACCTGTCCCAAACCTGACATCATAACCATTTAAATGTTTTATTAAAATAATTTTCTGATATAAGTGATTTTGCCGGAGGGGTTAGTGCGTCTGCCTCACAATACAAAGGTCCTGGGTTCGATCCTGCGCTCGGGATCTTTCTGTGTGGAGTTTGCATGTTCTCCCCGTGACTGCGTGGGTTCCCTCCGGGTACTCCGGCTTCCTCCCACCTCCAAAGACATGCGCCTGGGGATAGGTTGATTGGCAACACTAAATGGTCCCTAGTGTGTGAATGTGAGTGTGGTCTGTCTATCTGTGTTGGCCCTGTGATGAGGTGGCGACTTGTCCAGGGTGTACGCCGCCTCCCGCACGAATGCAGCTGAGATAGGCTCCAGCGCCCCCGCGACCCCGAACGGGACAAGCGGTAGAAAATGGATGGATGAATGGAAGGGATTTTGCCCTATTACAATGACAATAACAAAAAAACATGTTTTTCATGACCTATGTGCTAGTATTGTATGTCTGGCTGCGGGTCCTGCCTTTAAAAGAAATGTTTCCCCTTTCAGAGATTACATTTAGTTCCTGTAACTTTCTGTCTGTAAAATACATCTTTTTATTAGCATTTATGAAATCTAGTGACAATATTTCATGAATAATATCCTTAGATTAACATTCTTAATAAATGGCAGTAAAATAAGCACACATCTGATTGAAGAGTCGGAGTGTTACAACCTGGCATTTACACATTGTGTGGCGTTGGGGTTGTCCGACTTTTTGTGTGGCCATAAACGCAGCACTGGCTAAGTGCCATGAGTGCGTGTGTTGGTGCAGGTGAGACAGAGAGAGCGACTTCTGTTGAAACGACGGCTGACAAAGTTGGTATAAGCCTGGTTTGTATGGCAGAAAATTACCCGTTTTTATAGATAAAAGTTTTTTTTACTCATGTTTTTGGTGTGGTTACAAACAGTTTTGCTCAATAAAGTGATTGATGGAATTCCTGTTCGTAAAGTGTCTTGACAGACGATAATTGAACTGTGTTGACAAAGTGTGTTTTATTCATTGGGGCCACTCTTGTTGTCACCTGTCACTCACAGAGTTGCATTGCAAAATCATACAGAATAAACTGTAATGTGTTTATTTTGTTTAAAGTTCAGATGGGATTTTTGATTTTCTGTGCAGCTTTAATTTGCTGTGCGCAGAGGACGTGTGAGCGGTGCGCAATTCCGCAGGCGCGCACCTTAGAGGGAACATTGGTCACGTATACGCTGAGTAGAGAGTTTTGGAACTCTACACTAGTGTTGTTCCGATACCAATATTTTGGTACCAGTACCAAAATTACTTAGATACTTTTCGGTACTTTTCTAAATAAAGGGAACCACAAAAAATTGCATTATTGGCTTTATTTTGAGAAAAAATCTTACTTATTGCAAGTTTGTCCTTAAATAAAATAGTGAACAAACATGACAACTTGTCTTTTATTAGTAAGTAAGCAAAGTAAGGCTCCTAATTTAGTCTGCTGATGTATGCAGTAACATATTGTGTCATTTTCCATTCTATTATTTTGTCAAAATTATTAAGGACAAGTGGTAGAAAATTAATTTGTATCTACTCGTTCATTTACTGTTAATATCTGCTTACTTTCTCTTTTAACATGTTCTGTCTACACTTCTGTTAAAATGTAACAATCACTTATTCTTCTGTTGTTTGATACTTTACATTAGTTTTGGACGCTACCACAAATTTGGGTATCAATCCGATACCAAGTCGTTACAGGATCATACATTGGTCATATTCAAAGTCCTCATGTGTCCAGGGACATATTTCCTGAATTTATAAACATAACATAAATTTTAAAAAAATAAAAGAAGATGTGATGCCAAAAAGTATCGACGTAATCATATTAGTATCGACTAGATACGTTCCTGTACTTGGTATCATTACAGTGGATGTTAGGTGTAGATCCACCAATGGCATTTGTTTACATTTTGACGCCGATGAGCTACATCGTGTAGTGAAGCATGTTTAGCTATTCCTTGTCCTGTAGATATGATACTTGTAAGAAACTTACTTTATGTGTCGCCATGGAGACCAGGATTAGTGATTTAGAAGTAGCGGTACTTTTCAGAGGCGGTATAGTACCGAATATTATTCATTAGTATCGCGGTACTATATTAATACCGGTATACCGTACACCCCTACTCTACACCTTGGCCAGCATTTGCAAAAGTCTGCGTTTTTAAGGACAAAAGTATGCGTTTGGGTGTGGACAAGAGGCTTAAACGTAAGTATGTGTTTATTAAGTATATCTGTGTTCGTGTGGACAGTAACGCACATCATTTCAAGCACGTAGACAAACACTTAAGCGCAAACGGGAACATTGGGGCCATGAGAGAAGGATCTTCACCTGTTTGCAGATTACTCAACTCTTTTTGTCATGTGAACCCTTACAGCAGGGCTGTCCAAACTACGGCCCGCATGAACAAAATGCTGTGTCACATGAATGGTTTTTGAAGTAATACCTTTGTGACATGAAAAAAAAAACAAGTAATGTGAAAAAAACATGGTGTTTACTTTTTGATATCAAAATATAACACAAAGCTGGTTGGCTAATGAAAATAAAGTCTAATAAACAAGCTGTGTTCTTCTCCAGTGCCCCCCAGTGTTTCAGTACAACAGTTAGGCCAACAAAAAGAAAGAGAAGTGACACCTCTCACATCGAATACACAATCTTCACAGCTTCAGTTTGATGAGATGACAAACATTTTACCTAGTATTGATGTTATTTGAACACTGACACAGTTTGCAGTTAAATAAAGGACCAGTGAACATCCCAGTCAACAAACTAAAGACTTTATAAACAAGTGTACTCCGAGGGGGAAATCTCTGCAGCAAAGTCCATGTAGCTTATCCGCCATGATTATCACGCCAAACAACGCGTGTGCGCATGCGTCTGACTTCGTGTTGCTGAAAATGCATTAATAAATGACGTTTTTTCGGTAATTAAAAAATTAGGCGGTGTTACTAACCGTCTGGAATTTTATTGCAAATTATCATTATACCGTTTACTGTTACATCCCTCGTCCATTAACAAGTAAAAAGTCAAGGGCGGTTACGGCATGTTCTTGCCGCAAATGTTGGTCAATTTTTGGGGCATCTCTGTCTAATCCCCCTCTTGTCCCCACAATTCCCCCCTCTGTCTTCCTTTTTTTCTCTTTCCATCCCCTCCTGCTCCGGCCCGGCTGCACCAAATGATAATATAAATACATTTAATAAAGTCAAAATACAAATAAGGCAACAAGAGAAGTATCCTACACTTCTCTTTTGTAAAGTAAATCTGAACAGCCGATATGGGCATCTACATCTACTATATGATTTGCCTGAGAAGCTGGGCAGGACGTTATAAGAAAAAAATAAATAAATAAATAAATACATTTGGGGGAATTATGGCAAATGACGAGGGCGGTCGCAGCAGTTGCCGCGGTTGCTGTGGTTAAATTCGATATATATATATATATATATATATATATATATATATATATATATATATATATATATATATATATATATATATATATATATATATATATATATATATATATATATATATATACATATATACAGTATATATATACTGTATACGTCAATATACATATGTATATATAAAAATGTATGTGTGCGTGCGTGCGTGCGTGCGTGCGTGCGTGCGTGCGTGCGTGCGTGCGTGCGTGTGTGGCACGCTTGTAACAGTGAGTAATAAATGAATATAAAAAGTACAAGGATTTGCCTCATGATATTATTATACAATTACATATGCATTTGATTATTTTATTTTTTTTATGTACTCTACAGCAGTGTTTTTCAACCTTTTTTGAGCCAAGGCACATTTTTTGCATTGAAAAAATCCGGAGGCACACCACCAGCAGAAATCATTGAAAAATGAAACTCAGTTGACAGTAAAAAGTAATTGTCGCAATTGTTGGATATGAATTCAAACCATAACCAAGCATGCATCAATATAGCTCTTGTCTCAAAGTAGGTGTACTGTCACGACCTGTCACATCACGCCGTGACTTATTTAGAGTTTTTTGTTGTTTTCCTGTGTGTAGTGTTTTAGTTCTTGTCTTGCGCTCCTATTTTGGTGGCTTTTTCTCTTTTTTTGGTATTTTCCTGTAGCAGTTTCATGTCTTCCTTTGAGCGATATTTCCCGCATCTACTTTGTTTTAGCAATCAAGAATATTTCAGTTGTTTTTATCCTTCTTTGTGGGGACATTGTTGATTGTCATGTCATGTTCGGATGTACTTTGTGGACGCCGTCTTTGCTCCACAGTAAGTCTTTGCTGTCGTCCAGCACTCTGTATTTGTTTACTTTGTAGCCAGTTCAGTTTTAGTTTCGTTCTGCATAGCCTTCCCTAAGCTTCAATGCCTTTTCTTAGGGGCACTCACCTTTTGTTTATTTTTGGTTTAAGCATTAGATACCTTTTTACCTGTGCACTGCCTCCCGCTGTTTCCGACATCTACAAAGCTATTAGCTACCGGCTGCCACCTACTGATATGGAAGAGTATTACACGGTTACTCTGCCGAGCTCTAGACAGCACCGACACTCAACAACAACACATCATTTGCAGACTATAATTACTGGTTTGCAAAAAATATATTTAACCCAAATAGGTGAAACTAGATAATCTCCCACGACACACCAGACTGTATCTCACGCGCCGCGGCACAGTGGTTGAAAAACACTGCTCTACAGACAGGCAGCTCAGTTGACAAAATGTTATACAAGAATTTACAGTCGTTTTTTTTGTAAACATTTTTTTACAGCAAATTACTATAAATGGAAATTGATAACTCTGTTTTTTAACATTAAAGTTCGGGCGACTGAGCTGCAATTTTTTACATTACAATCTATGGTTGTTGTTGTTTTTATAATGTGTCACCACAAATTTTTTACGATACAATTCTGCTGAATAAGTGACTAGTTTGTCACTGTAAAATCTATGGCTGTTGTTGTTTTTATGATGTGGCACTATATGGAAATACAATACCACTGTTTTTTGAACAGTAAAATTCTGGCGACCCCGTAAAATCTATTGTAATTTTTACAGTGTACAATTTCATGGATAATTTGTTTTGAAATCATAAGTCAAACAGATAATTATATTAGGAAAAACTATTTAATGTATGACAATAATATATTTGTTGCATTATTAGGAAACACAAAACAAATAGTTCATTCTTTTTACATATCAACCTAAATTCATACAAATATAACTAACATTACATTAACATTAACAACACTAACAATACTGATTCATACATAAGTACTTTTGAACCTAAATGTTTACACATTTAGTGAAATGGTTTAATAAAATATACAAAACCCAAAACCAGTGAAGTTGGCACGTTGTGTAAATCGTAAATAAAAACAGAATACAATAATTTGCAAATCTTTTTCAACCTATATTCAATTGAATAGGCTGCAAAGACTAATTTAACCTTCGTCTTGTGTCAGGGTCGGCACCGACACGTTTTAGTTTTAAATGCATAAAAGAACCACATAAATTATTTTTTTTGCATCAAGGCTTTTTGACTTCGTCAGGAACCTCTATTTCAACAAAATATATAGATATATTTTTTTTTCACTAAATTATAAAATGCTCTGGTTGAAATTATGACCTTGGTGTTGTTAGGGTCGGTTTCGACCCAGATATAAAAAATAAGATTATAAAGCAATACTTAGAGCCAAAACTGAACACACTGACAGCCAGCTCCTCTCCCAATCATGTGAGCTTTAGGGGATTCTCATTTTACCTTGTTATCCAGTACAAAAACAAACAAAGTCCAGACATGTGAGGTCAATTCAGTATAGAGTTGGTGACTTGCAGAGTGCACATTTCCAATTTGCAGCATGCAAGAATGAAAAAATGATTTATAGTGAGAGAAGTTCTGGATAATATTTTTGGTGAAAATGAGGGAGAGGACACTGAACTAATTATATCTAGTATAAGTAGTAAATACATAGGAACACGTGTCCTTACTACAAACCCTGTTTCCATATGAGTTGGGAAATTGTGTTAGATGTAAATATAAACGGAATACAATGATTTGCAAACCATTTTCAACCCATATTCAGTTGAATATGCTACAACGACAACATATTTGATGTTCAAACTGATAAACATTTTTTTTTTTTGCAAATAATCATTAACTTTAGAATTTGTTGCCAGTTACACGTGACAAAGAAGTTGGGAAAGGTGGCAATAAATACTGATAAAGTTGAGGAATGCTCATCAAACACTTATTTGGAACATCCCACAGGTGAACAGGCAAATTGGGAACAGGTGGGTGCCATGATTGGGTATAAAAGTAGATTCCATGAAATGCTCAGTCATTCACAAACAAGGATGGGGCGAGGGTCACCACTTTGTCAACAAATGCATGAGCAAATTGTTCAACAGTTTAAGAAAAACCTTTCGCAACCAGCTATTGCAAGGAATTTAGGGATTTCACCATCTACGGTCCGTAATATCATCAAAGGGTTCAGAGAATCTGGAGAAATCACTGCACGTAAGCAGCTAAGCCTGTGACCTTCGATCCCTAAGGCTGTTCTGTATCAACAAGCGACATCAGTGTGTAAAGGATATCACCACATGGGCTAAGGAACACTTCAGAAACCCACTGTCAGTAACTACAGTTGGTCGCTACATCTGTAAGTGCAAGTTAAAACGCTCCTATGCAAGGCAAAAGCCGTTTATCAACAACACCCAGAAACGCTGTCAGCTTCACTGGGCCTGAGCTCATCTAAGATGGACTGATACAAAGTGGAAAAGTGTTCTGTGGTCTGACGAGTCCACATTTCAAATAGTTTTTGGAAACTGTGGACGTCGTGTCCTCCGGACCAAAGAGGAAAAAAACCATCCGGATTGTTATAGGCGCAAAGTTAAAACAGCCAGCATGTGTGATGGTATGGGGGTGTATTAGTGCCCAAGACATGGGTAACTTACACATCTGTGAAGGCACCATTAATGCTGAAAGGTACATACAGGTTTTGGAGCAACATATGTTGCCATCCAAACAACGTTACCATGGACACCCCTGCTTATTTCAGCAAGACAATGCCAAGCCACGTGTTACATCAACGTGGCTTCATAGTAAAAGAGTGCGGGTACTAGACTGGCCTGCCTGTAGTCCAGACCTGTCTCCCATTGAAAATGTGTGGCGCATTATGAAGCCTAAAATACCACAACGGAGACCCCCGAACTGTTGAACAACTTAAGCTGTACATCAAGCAAGAATGGGAAAGAATTCCACCTGAGAAGCTTAAAAAATGTGTCTCCTCAGTTCCCAAACGTTTACTGAGTGTTGTTAAAAGGAAAGGCCATGTAACACAGTGGTGAACATGCCCTTTCCCAACTACTTTGGCACGTGTTGCAGCCATGAAATTCTAAGTTAATTATTATTTACAAAAAAAAAAAACTTTATGAGTTTGAACATCAAATATCTTGTCTTTGTAGTGCATTCAATTGAATATGGGTTGAAAAGGATTTGCAAATCATTGTATTCCGTTTATATTTACATCTAACACAATTTCCCAACTCATATGGAAACGGGGTTGGTAGTTGTAGTAAGTACACAAGTAGTAAAATTAGTAAGTACACTGTAACGCATATGTACTCACTAATTGTACCTAGTATAAGTAGTAAATACACAAGAATACGTAGAAGTAGTAAGTACGCAAAAACACATGTGTACTTACTAATTGTACCTAGTATAAGTAGTAAATGCATAGGAACTCAGGTGACCTTACTACTTCTACCTAGTAAAATTGGAAGTACACAAGAGCACATGTGTACTTACTAATTCTACCTAGTATAAGTAGCAAATACACAGGAAGATATGTGCACTTACTACTTATACCTAGTAAACGTAGTAAGTACACAAGATAACACATGTGTACTTACTAACTATACCTAGTATAAGTAGTAAATACGAAGGAAGACGTGTACAAACTACTCATACTTAGTAAACGTAGTAAGTACACAAGATAACTCATGTGTACTTACTAATTATACCTAGTATAAGTAGTAAATACGAAGGAAGACATGTGTACAAACTACTTATACCAAGTAAACGTAGTAAGTACACAAAAACACATATGTACAGAGATAATTGAGGAGATAATAATTGAGAAGCTCTGGTCTAACCTGAGATGGCAAGATCTCCGTTAAGGAACAGGGTGAGCCCCACCAGCATAAGGATGCCCAGAGTCAGGATGTAAGGCCTCCGCCGCCCCCACGGCGAGCGACAATAGTCGCTGGCCGATCCGATGATAGGCTGGAGCAGGAAGCCCAGGATGGGACTTATCAGCCACACCAGGCTGTACAAGCTGCTGGGCAGGCCGACACTCAGCAGCACGGGCGTAGCGAAGGCAGCCTCCACGGCGTAGCAGAATTCCCTTCCGAACATGACCAAGCTGTGGAGGACGAGGCGTCCCCGCGAGCGCCTGGGGGGCTCCATGGCCCCGAAGACGGCGTTCTCGACGCTATCCGTTAAGTCATCCTTGGAACCGGTGTAGTCTGTTGAATCCGAGTACAAAGTAGTGCCGCTGTGCTTGGTGGGCTCCGGGACTCGGCAAGGCTGGGGCCTCGCGGACTGGTCCTCTGACAGTAGAGTCATGTTTGGAAGGAAAAGGGGGGCTACAACGTGGGAGACAGGAAGAATCTCTCTTAGGGCGACCAGGGGATGGACGGAATTTCTATGCAGCCGGTCCTTGCATTGGTCCTCAGCCCTCACCTCACTGCATAGCCGCAGCTTTAGCGCTCATGTGAGTCCTCGCCGGCTGGTCTGGGAAGAGCTGCGTCCGGCTCCAAGTAGGGAAAGAGAGGAAGGAGGAGGGAGGGGTTGTGTTTGTAAGATTAACAAATGCCTTTTTTTCCCCCTTAGTGGTCCAAGTGAGACCTGAGGGCTGCTCATGGGAATGTTCGTGGCTGTACAGGCATGTGTGTGTGTGTGTGTGTGTGTGTGTGTGTGTGTGTGTGTGTGTGTGTGTGTGTGTGTGTGTGTGTGTGTGTGTGTGTGTGTGTGTGTGTGTGTGTGTGTGTGTGTGTGTGTGTGTGTGTGTGTGTGAGGCCTACATTGATACTATTCAGACAAGTGGCGGTTTCAAACATACAAAAGTATCAGGACAACTCTGGAGAGCGATCCAAACATTGATAATATCGATACCAAGGTTACGTTTACTGTAACTCAATTTTTCCACATTAGAAATTAAAAAGTGAATCTAAATGTCAAATCTAAGAGAGCGTTACAAGCGTGATGAGATTCAGGGTGTTTTTCCCCCCAGATTTTTTTCCCAAATACACAAGTGGTTTTTCAGTGTTAGGAATAAGGCTGCTACTTCTTCAGGAATTAATTTTACGTACTCCCTGGGCATTCAATCGATCGCAACTGGACTGTTTGGTTTGTCTTCGAAGACGTTTCGCCTCTCATCCGAGTAGACTTCATCAGTTCATGCTCATAGACTTACATTGGTCAGATCTAGTCTTAGACTTAGGTTGGTCAGATCTAGTCAAGTAGCTGGTGCCAATACATCAATAGGCTTCATCAGTTCATGCTCAAAGACTTAGATTGGTCAGATCTAGTCTTAGACATAGATTGGTCACATCTAGTCTTTGACTTAGATTGGTCAGATCTAGTCTTAGACTTAGATTGGTCGGATCGAGTCTTAGACTTAGATTGGTCGGATCAAGACTAGTAGCTGGTGCCAATACCTCAGTAGACTTCATCAGTTCATACTCATACACTTAGACTGGTCAGATCAAGTGTTAGACTTAGATTGGTCAGATCTAGTCTTAGACTTAGATTGGTCGGATCAAGACTAGTAGCTGGTGCCAATACCTCAGTAGGCTTCATCAGTTCATGCTTATAGACTTAGACTGGTCAGATCAAGTGTTAGACTTAGATTGGTCAGATCTAGTCTTAGACTTAGATTGGTCGGATCTAGTCTAGTAGCTGGTGCCGATATCTCAGTAGGCTTCATCAGTTCATGCTCATAGACTTAGACTGGTAAGATCAAGTGTTAGACTTAGATTGGTCAGATCTAGTCTTAGACTTAGATTGGTCGGATCTAGTCTAGTAGCTGGTGCCAATACCTCAGTAGGCTTCATCAGTTCATGCTCATAGACTTAGACTAGTCAGATCAAGTCTTAAGACTTAGATTGGTCACATCTAGTCTTAGACTTAGATTGGTCAGATCGAGTCAGTAGCTGGTGCCAATAACTCAGTAGGCTTCATCTGTTCATGCTTATAGACTTAGACTGGTCAGATCAAGTCTTAGACTTAGATTAGTCAGATCTAGTCTTAGACTTAGATTGGTCAGATCTAGTCAAGTAGCTGGTGCCAATACCTCAGTAGGCTTCATCAGTTCATGCTATAAGACTTAGATTGGTCAGATCTAGTCTTAGACTTAGATTGGTCACATCTAGTCTTAGACTTAGATTGGTCAGATCTAGTATTAGACTTAGATTGGTAAGATCTAGTCTTGGACTTAGATTGGTCGGATATGGTCTTAGACTTAGATTGGTCGGATCTAGTCTAGCAGCTGGTGCCAATAGCTTAGTAGGCTTCATCAGTTCATGCTCAAAGACTTAGATTGGTCAGATCTAGTCTTACACTTAGATTGGTCAGATCTAGTCTTAGACTTAGATTGGTAAGATCTAGTCTTAGACTTAGATTGGTCAGATGTAGTCTTAGACATAGATTGGTCAGATGTGGAATTTTTCGATGAAAACAGAGCAGTTTGTATGGTGACACTTTGGGTCCGAATACTTCCGTTGCCGTCGTGACGTCACACGCATACGTCATCATACATAGACGTTTTCCGGAAGTTTCCCGGGAAATTTAAAATTGCACTTTATAAGTTAACCCGGCCGTATTGGCATGTGTTGCAATGTTAAGATTTCATCATTGATATATAAACTATCAGACTGCGTGGTCGGTAGCAGTGGGTTTCAGTAGGCCTTTAAGAGGCGCCTTGCTTCATTGTAGCCCCTACTGGCTTCCATGTGCAAACAGCTGCGAACCAAGTCTCTTGGCAAACCAGAGGTAAACTGCTCAAGGTAGTAGAGTCGGTCTTGATTATTTTCCGTCTTGTCTTCAATCAAGTGTTCAAATGCATGGATAAAAGACTGATATGCCAGTGGGTTACCATCAAACACAGAAATCTCTCTTGCTGGTTGTAGAGACAATTTTTGCTGTGAGACAATGAGTTTTGCGATGTCACTTTGTCTTTGAATAACCATATCCAAGTTATCATGAGCAGCATTAATAACCACATTATCTTGTGCAGAGGGATTTATTATTTGAGTCTGATTTACACTCTGGGTCTTGTGTTTTTCAGTTGTGTTTTTGTTTTGAGGTTTATTTAGATCTTCTGATGTGTTGGTGTTCCTTTTAAGTAGAGGTCTGTGGAGACTTAATATGGTTTGGTGAAGTGGGGTCTTGGGTACTGCACCGAACTCTATAAAGTCCACATTGCTCTCCATAGTTTCTGTATTATGGTGAAAATCATAATACTCAGTCATGCCATCACCTGGAGGTTCCTGAGCCACATCATGGCTTTCATGAATTAAATCACTTTGAATGATTTGTATTTTAGCAGTTGATGCTGCGAGGTCTGCTTCCAACTCCATTTGCTCCATCTTTGCTTTAAGCTTTGTTTCCTCCAGTTGCAAGGTGTCTTTTTCCTTCAGTGCAGCAGCTCGAGCCATTACAGCAGCTTGTTCCGCTTTGGCCTTTTTTAATTCTGAGGGTACTGAGGAACATCTGGAGGCTTTTGATCCAGTGGCAGACTTTGATTTGTGAGATACATTTGATATGCTGTCCAGTGGTCCAACTTTTGATTGTGCAATTTCTCTTTTCCATGTTTCAACATAGTTCATGAAATAATTCAAATGTATTATTCTGGGTTCATACCAGTCATAATAATCATTTTCCTTTTCCTCTTCTGATAAGAATTATTGCACAAAGTTGTGAGCATTTTTAAATTCATCCACAGCTCCTTTAAATACTTCAAATGCATCATTGACTTTATCAGCATTTCTAACATCAGTCATCAAAGTCTTTATTTCATTTAGCGTCCTCGTGCACGCTCCCAGTCTGCCTCTGTTCTCAGCATGTCGGCGGCCTCAGCTGCCGTCTCAGGTGTGCCAGACATCATTTCAGATAATCACACAGCTCAATTTAATTTCCACTTATTTCATTCTTAAATGTCCTTCCAACATCCTGTTTTATTGCATTTCACATCCACAATCTGGAACTTTCCTTTGATTCCATACAGCGCAGCGGCGCGTTCATTCATGACGTCATCAGCTGATTTTACTCACGGCCCGCCGGCTGCTTTCGGTCCTCGGTGCAGAGCGATCTTGGTTGGTCCTTTGGGTCTCCAGCAGGGGCGCCGAAAAGGGGGGGTTAAGGAGACGGATTCTAGGGGCCCATGATGGAGGGGGCCCATTAAAATGCATAATTGTATGTAAAATAGCATCAAAAAATGTTGCAGCTGTGTTGGGGGCCCTGTAAAGATTCTTTTCATGGGGCCCAAAATCCCTAGCGGCGCCCCTGGTCTCCAGTGAAGTTTGTTTACTTGTAACGGCTACTCTTGCGTTCAAAAAGTTTGAAAAAAATAAAGTAATGCAGAGTAGTCTTGAGAAGGAGGTCCTGTCTTCTTAATGATAGGAGGAGGAAGTGGCTCACCAGTAGGAGCGTGAGCAGCTGAAAACAATCAGTCAATCACAATGAAATCTAAAACATCCAATAATTCATCAACATCATTATTGACATTATTTGATTTCATTGTCAAAACAATTAATACATAAATAATATAGATAGGCTCCAACAGAGGTGGTTGTATGTGAACAACAAAAGAACAGCAACTGCAATCCAACTTTATTTGTCGAGCATTGAAAAAATAACCTGTGGACCAAATTGCTGTACAGCATGACAGGCACCGAACAGAACAAAGTCAATAAGATACATCTAAGAAAATAATTAAAATAAAATTGAGACATTAAATGTGGATAAAAATAATATTATCATTTAAAGGCCTACTGAAACCCACTACTACCGACCACGCAGTCTGATAGTTTATATATCAATGATGAAATCTTAACATTATAACACATGCCAATACGGCCGGGTTAACTTATAAAGTGACATTTTAAATTTGCCGCTAAACTTCCGGTTCGAAACGCCTCTGAGGATGACGTATGCGCGTGACGTAGACCGGCGAACACGGGTATGCCTTCCACATTGAAGCCAATACGAAAAAACTCTGTTTTCATTTCATAATTCCACAGTATTCTGGACATCTGTGTTCGTGAATCTGTTGCAATCATGTTCATTGCATTATGGAGAAGGAAGCTGAGCAAGCAAAGAAGAAAGTTGTCGGTGCGAAATGGACGTATTTTTCGAACGTAGTCAGCAACAACAGTACACAGCCGGCGCTTCTTTGTTTACATTCCCGAAAGATGCAGTCAAGATGGAAGAACTCGGATAACAGAGACTCTAACCAGGAGGACTTTTGAGTTCGATACACAGACGCCTGTAGAGAACTGGGACAACACAGACACTTACCAGGATTACTTTGATTTGGATGACAAAGACGCAGACGTGCTACTGTGAGTATGCAGCTTTGGCTTCTAAACATTTGATCGCTTGACCGTATGTGCGCAACTTTTTTTTGCGTATGTACGTAACTTTTTTAAAATATATAAGCTTTATGAACCTTGGGTTAGGTGAACGGTCTTTTGGGCTGAGTGATTGTGTGTGTTGATCAGGTGTTTGAATTGTATTGGCGTGTTCTATGGAGCTAGGAGCTAGCATAGGAGCTAGGAGCTAGCGTAACAAACACGCAGGTGTTTTTATGCAGGATTAATTTGTGGCATATTAAATATAAGCCTGGTTGTGTTGTGGCTAATAGAGTATATATATGTCTTGTGTTTATTTACTGTTGTAGTCATTCCCAGCTGAATATCAGGTCACCCCCGGCTCTCACAGCATCTTCCCTATCTGAATAGCTTCAACTCCCCACTAGTCCTTCACTTGCACTTTACTCATCCACAAATCTTTCATCCTCGCTCAAATTAATGGGGAAATTGTCGCTTTCTCGGTCCGAATCTCTCTCACTTCATGCGGCCATCATTGTAAACAATAGGGAACTTTGCGTATATGTTCAACTGACTACGTCACGCTACTTCCGGTAGGGGCAAGCCTTTTTTTTATCAGATACCAAAAGTTGCAATCTTTATCGTCGTTGTTCTATACTAAATCCTTTCAGCAAAAATATGGCAATATCGCAAAATGATCAAGTATGACACATAGAATAGATCTGCTATCCCCGTTTAAATAAAACATTCATTTCAGTAGGCCTTTAAAGCTAAAGCTTAAATCTGAATATGAATGTATAATTTGAATACAATTTCTTTAATCTAAATCTAATGTTAAATCTAAATGTTAAGTGAAAATGTTGAATCTAAATCTAAATGCTAAATCAAAATGTTGAATCAAAATATTAAATGTTAAATCGAAATGTTAGCTGTTGAATCTAAATTGAAATATCAAATATGTTGAATCTAAGTATCAATCTAAAAATTAAATTTAAAAAATAACCTAAATATACATGTAAAATGTTAAATATACATGGTAAACCTAAATCTAATATTAGATGTTAATTCTAAATGTTACGTCTCAATGTTAAATCTAAATAATTATGTTAAATCAAAATGTAAAGCTAAATGTTAAATCAAAATGTCCCACCAAGATTTCACATTTATATTTAGAATGATTATTTGTCTATAATTATCATATTGTTTATTTGTATTATATTGTATACTGGTAATATATTGCATATTATTATATATACCGTATTTTTCGGAGTATAAGTCGCTCCGGAGTATAAGTCGCACCGGCCGAAAATGCATAATAAAGAAGGAAAAAAACATATATAAGTCGCACTGGAGTATAAGTCGCATTTTTGGGGGAAATGTATTTGATAAAACCCAACACCAAGAATAGACATTTGAAAGGCAATTTAAAATAAATAAAGAATAGTGAACAACAGGCTGAATAAGTGTACGTTATATGACGCATAAATAACCAACTGAGAACGTGCCTGGTATGTTAACGTAACATATTATGGTAAGAGTCATTCAAATGACTATAACATATAAAACATGCTATACGTTTACCAAACAATCTGTCACTCCTAATCGCTAAATCCCATGAAATCTTATACGTCTAGTCCCTTACGTGAATGAGCTAAATAATATTATTTGATATTTTACGGTAATGTGTTAATCATTTCACACATAAGTCGCTCCTGAGTATAAGTCGCACCCCCGGCCAAACTATGAAAACAACTGCGACTTATAGTCCGAAAAACACGGTACTAAATGTATTACACTTAACTATTAACAATGTTAATAATATGTCTACGAGGCTCCTTCTTTGACTACTGACATATGCAGTATTGCGTCATTCCCGGTTTTAGATTCCGGTTGGATTTTGAAGTGTATTTCTGGTCTTGTCATCCTCGTCCGGACAGAAGGGTGACACGGCAGTGCGGCTGGATCAAAAGAGACGTCGGAGACGCTTTACTGAACCAAAAGTTGCTTTATTACAAGCGAGTGTCATTATTCAGGGCTGCAGCGCCTGGAGGAGAAAGTCAAAAAGATTTGGAGAAGCCTAAACATCAGTTTTATATTCCTCCTTCCTGTCTCTGTGTGTGTGTGCTAAATCAGGAGAGCACATCCTGACCATAAAAAAAAGATGTTTGTGTGTAAGTGTCTGGAAAACAACTGCTTTGTTTTCCAGTTTAGTGGCCTTGTGGTTACAGTGTCCGCCCTGAGACTGGGAGGTTGTGAGTTCGAACCCCGGCCGAGTCATACCAAAGACTACAAAAAATGGGACCCATTACCTCCCTGCTTGGCACCCAGCATCAAGGGTTGGAGTTGGGGGTTAAATCACCAAATGATTCCCAAGCATGGCGCACGCTGCTGCCCACTGCTCCCCTCACCTCCCAGAGGGTGATCATGGGGATGGGTCAAATGCAGAGGACAAATGTCACCACACCCAGTGTGTGTGTGACAATCATTGGAACTTTAACTTTAACTTTAAGTCATAACTTAAATGTTGGCGTTGAGCTAGACAGTTAGTCTCTACACAAGGATACGGCTATCACGTTTGCATTCCGAAGTCCCAATTAGAGCCTATTTTCCTACAAGAAGTGATCCAATCCACCTGCGAATATCAAACTAAGGGGCCTTATCTTATTACGTGCTCAAACTGAAATACCACTATTAATTAAACTTGGTGGTTTGCCTTCTTCAAGTTGGATGTAAATCTTCACCATAAGCAAAACATGATATGAGTTAATTAATTTACTTCAATTTAATTTTTGTGCCTTCTAAACCCACAGAATGTTCATTCACTTTGCCTCCAGTCGCCATAAACCGGCAGCTGTGGTCTATCCACTCATGCATATCGATGGCTGAAAGTGTTGCCGGCCTGCGGCCAAACTGGTTATTATTGTCTTTCCCGACTTATTACTCTACTTGCTAATTTCCTCTTCTTAGCTCGTTACTTTCTGCTGTAAAACAGTTTCTGATAGCATTCTGTTGAGGTGTACAAAGCGTATATTTTCTTCTTGATTCACTACTTCACATTCAAGCTAGTTTAGTGCTGCGGCTAACACAGCTTGTCCTTTCTGCCTCGCCCCTCTGTGAGTGTCCGCACTAAACTAGTGAAGTGAATTAATGAACTCATATCATGTTTTGCTTATGGTCAAGATTTACATCCAACTTGGAGAAGGGGAACCACCAAGTTTAATTAAATAGTGGTATATCAGTTTAAGCACATAATAAGATAAGGCCCCTTAGTTTGATATTTGCAGGTGGATTGGATCACTTCTTGTAGGAAAAGAGGCTGTAATTGGGACTTCGGAATGCAAAAGCGATAGCCGTATCCTTGTGAAGAGTGTTGCCTCGGACCAGTCTTCCTCTCAGGGAATAAAAGTCGCTGGTCAATCCCAAATTCTTTCGGGTGACATATATGTTGAGTAAGAAGGACCATCAAGACAGAATAGGAATATTGTCAGGTTCAAACAATGATGACATCTATTAAACAAGACAAGAAGCAAAGAATCAAACAGAGACAGAATTCAATTTGGACTCAATATTGAAGAGAGTCGTCTTTACACTGTACCCTTGTACAGTATTTTAGCACGGTCTGCCAAAAGATTGTATGCCTCCTTTTATTTTGGACTCTCCCTGACCACATGGCCACCTTTGTTTCCAAAGGACAAAGGTCGCAAAAAGTTCACAGAAAAGGTCGTAAACAATTCACAGGAAAGGTCAGTTCAAGAAGAGTTCGTAAAATAGTTCAAAAAGAGGTCGTCTGGAAATTGGGCAGATCCTTTCATCTCTCCACTCTGAAGTCCTTGGGCCAGAACAACATCCTTCTGTTGATTACCATACATAAAAGAACACAGGAAACCCCCCCCCCCCCCCCCCCCCCCCCCCCCCACATACAGAGGAGTTTTACGAGTCTTACTCTTGGTAGGTTTCAAAGACAGCCTTTTGTCTTCTTGTCAGGAACACAATGTAATACAAAGTTTTTGTGATAATTTAGAAACAATTCTAACAAATATTATCAAGTTTTACTAAAGCTTTAGGAGACCAGTGTTACAGTGCGTTAATGGCGGCATCCAGAAGCGGTCTACAAATCAAACGGAAAGATACAGCTTATTTAGTACGAAAACAGCACCCGCCCACCCAGAAAGGAATACAGCCTCATTGTTCTAAACAGACAAGGTAAAAAAGGGAATACATCATACTCCCAATACACATTCCAACGCCTTCAAGGTAAAGCACAAGAGTTTACTTGCGGACACAAGATACAAGATCAAAGTGTACACACGGGAAAATATTAGCTGCTTTAAACATGACTATGAATAAAGAAATAACTCTTAAAAATATATGCATTCTCCACAAGAGACTACCTGTCTAGCTCAACGCCAACATTTAACAACATTTAAGTTATGAAACATTAACATCTCCTTTTATAGTCAGGATGTGCTCTCCTGACTTAGCACACACACACACACACACAGAGACAGGAAGAAGGGATATAAAACTGATGTTTTGGCTTCTCCAAGTGAGGAGGGACATACAGTGTTTCCCATAAACTGCCAACATACCTGTGGCGGTGGGGGCGTGGCTATGGGTGTGGTCACAATGATATCATCGAGTAATTTGCATAATTTACTACATCCATCCATCCATCCATTTTCTACCGCTTATTCCCTTCGGGGTCGCGGGGGGCGCTGGAGCCTATCTCAGCTACAATCGGGCGGAAGGCGGGGTACACCCTGGACAAGTCGCCACCTCATCGCAGGGCCAACACAGATAGACAGACAACATTCACACTCACATTCACACACTAGGGCCAATTTAGTGTTGCCAATCAACCTATCCCCAGGTGCATGTCTTTGGAGGTGGGACAATGATATGATTTTCTCTAAAAAGGCTAAAAAAATGTATACTTACTAATTAATAATAACAGTTTTGTTTTAAACGTCCATCCATCCATCCATCCATCCATTTTACAATATAATTACAACACTTTGTGTACATATTTATATACAGATTTGAACAATAGGTTATTCACTGAAATATATTTATTAATCGTGGTTCTTACAAAAAATATATCTTATAAAATATAAAAGCTAAAATGTCTCTTAAAGCTCTGCCCCTTTAATTAGTGCATACTAAATAATTTAACTTTAGCCTACTACTACAACCATATTATTTACCAGCAACATAAAGTGAAACAGAGGCAGAGGTGTCCTGCCACAGTCAGTAACAAATAAACAGAAAACAGTAGTGGTCAAATACAAATAAGGCAACAAAAGTAAATCTGAACAGCCTATATGGGCATCTACATCAACTATATGATTTGCCTGAGAAGCTGGACAGGACAAAAAAAAAAAAAAAAAAAAAAATGTTGTGGCGGACATAATTCTTTCGTGGCGGGCCGCCACAAATAAATGAATGTGTGGGAAACACTGACATATCTTTTTGACTTTCTCCTGCAGCCCTGAATAATGACGCTCGCTTGTAATAAAGCAACATTAGGTTTAGTAAAGCGTCTCTGACGTCTATTGCCGCACTGCCGTTGTCACCCTTTTGTCCGGACGAGGATGACAAGACCAGAATTACACTTCATTAGCTAACACATAATGTTAAAATGTTAGCTAATGCTTCTACCTTGGTTAACTAGAACCCAACTAAACTTATTATATATAACGTGATGTTATAAAAACGCAGATGAAAGTGTGATTGGTGCACAGTCATCCTGCCACATCGTCATTACAGCAAACCATCATGTGTTTGTCGTCGTCTCTTAAGTAAGACCCAGTGAGACTCTTGAGGCCATTATCAGCCTCTTGTGATTATCATCATTTGCTGTAGAGGAAGATAAAAGCCTTTGTTCAATGAACTTATCTTTCGTCCTGATAAAATGGCCTTTTTTCCATTTGAATAAAAGGTGATGTGTTCCAAAGCAATACCAAGCTAGTTGTACTTTAAAACCATTGTGATAAAACACAAAAAAATAAGTAAAGTAGACACACATTTGAACATCATGCATATCATGTATCATCTGAGCTATTTTCTCAGGGCAAATGACCTCACTCATGACGGCAATAAAATCCTTAGATGTTCGTTATTATTTGACCTCTCCCAACTGTGATCTCCCGAGATCAAAGCCTCGTGCTGACATTAGTGTTTAACAATTCATAGGATAGGATAGGATACTTTTTTTAATCCCACAAAGGGGATATTATATGGTTGCTGTGCAGATGCAACATTTTCACAATGAATAAAAAAAACACATGAATACAAGTGGGAAGCATCAAAGAACACAAAGGACATAAAATACCTTAAAAGAGCACAGAGGTGATGCAACCAGTTGCCATTTCTACATACATCGCACGAAAGTAGCACAAAAGTCACGAAAGTGCCAAACCCTGTTGTGCAGTCCCAAAGGACCCCAACCGAAAAGGCAAGTCTTAGACTTAGATTGGTCGGATATAGTCTTAGACTTAGATTGGTCGGATCTAGTCTAGTAGC
Source organism: Entelurus aequoreus (assembly GCF_033978785.1). Taxonomy (NCBI): domain Eukaryota; kingdom Metazoa; phylum Chordata; class Actinopteri; order Syngnathiformes; family Syngnathidae; genus Entelurus; species Entelurus aequoreus. The sequence continues at coordinate 24,808,311 of NC_084751.1, read as the reverse complement.
TGGTGCCAATAGCTCAGTAGGCTTCATCAGTTCATGCTCAAAGACTTAGATTGGTCAGATCTAGTCTTAGACTTAGATTGTTCACATCTAGTCTTAGACTTAGATTGGTTGGATCTAGTCTTAGACTTACATTGGTCGGATCTAGTCTTGGACTTAGATTGGTCAGATGTAGTCTTAGACTTAGATTGGTTGGATCTAGTCTTAGACTTAGATTAGTCGGATCCAGTTTAATAGCTGGTGCCAAAACCTCAGTAGGCTTCATCAGTTCATGCTCATAGACTTAGACTAGTCAGATCAAGTGTTGGGCTTAGATTGGTCAGATCTAGTCTTAGTCTGGTCGAAACTAGTCACGTAGCTGGTGCCAGTACCTCAGTAGGCTTCATCAGTTCATGCTCATAGTCTTAGATTGGTCAGATCAAGACTGACTAGCTTTGACCAATCTAAGTGCCCTGAGATTAAAATGACCTGGTTGATTGAGAACATTCTTAGACACAATTTTGCGTATGTTACATAGCTGTTACCGGTACGTTGCATGTTACTTTTGAGGTGGTTGTATGTCAACAAGGTAGCGTCAAAAGAACAGCAATTCATAGGATAGGATACGTTTGTTAATCCCACAATGGGGAAATTATGTGGTTGCTGTGCAGATACAACATTTTCACAATGAAAAAAAAAAAACACATGAAAACAAGTGGGAAGCATCAAAGAACACAAAGGACATAAAATACCTTAAAAGAGCACAGAGGTGATGCAACCAGCTGCCATTGCTACATACATCGCACGAAAGTGGCACAAAAGTCACGAAAGCGCCAAACCCTGTTGCGCAGTCCCAAAGGGCCCAAACCGAAAAGGCAAAAAACACATGAAAACACGAGGGAAACATCAAGAACAAAAAATGAGGAGACATAAGTGCACAGTTGTCCCGCACCCAGCAACCCATACAGTGGCGCAATCTTGGGGGAAAAAATGCTAAAAATAAGGTACACATATTGCATTTAAGTGAGGTACAGGAAGTATAATTTCAGAATCAGAATCAGAATCAGAAATACTTTAATAATCCCCGAGGGGAAATTAAAGATTTTCAGCACAATCCTATTCAAGAACAGACAAACATTACAGGGAGACAGAACAGGATCGCTGACAGGTCTGCCAACTTCCGGCGCCCCTTACAAAAAAGGTGAGAAACAGGTAAACGCTGGGGAGGGGTGGGGGTTGAGGGAAAAAAATAATTCAGTCCAAGCCTGGGCCCCTGGAGAGGGACGCCAAAGGAAAAAAAACTCATAGCCATAGCACACAAGAGGGAAACATCAAAGAACACAAAGGACATTAAAGACATTAAAAGAGCAAAGCTGATGCAACCATTCACGTCTACACACAGCCACATAAGTAAAACAAAAACAACAAAAACATATACACTGTGGTGGCCTCTGCAGTGTTCCACGCCATCGTCTGCTGCGGTGCGGGAAGCATGGCCAGAGACAGGAGCAGACCCAACAAAGCAACCAAGAGAGCCGACTCCACCCTCGGCCGCCCACCAACTCTCGGCCAGCGTCCAGTCCGCATGGATGAGCGAAGATACGTCCAAGTAGACCGAAGTGTCCGATACCTGCTCATTCAGCCAAGACACTGTGAAGCTTGTCCGTCCCGGCGCTCAGTGCCAGCTCCGCAGCCCTGTCTCTTCATCCGCATCTCCTCCAGTCCCTCCAAACGGACTCTGGTGTGGCAGAAACCCAGCCCCTTGTCCGCACGGCCAAAAGTCTCCCGGGAGGCAGACCCAGAAGTCCACAAAAAAGCACCGCAGAAGTCACGAAAGTGCCGCCCCTTGTCGCACAGTCCCAAAGGGTCCCGAACCAAAAGGCAAAAAAAACAAACAAACACATGAAAACAACATCAGGAACACAAAAGGATGACACAAGAGCACAGAGCTCCTGCCAACAGCCTTATTTCATTTTAAATCTGATTAAACAAATGCGGGGCAGTTTAATGTTTTGTGTTTTGTTCCCCGACTGAACCCAGACCGTGACCTTAAAACTGAGTCATGTACAGTGGAACCTTGATTTACGAGCGCTTTTATTTGCAACCTTTTCCGTCTACAAATCTTTACATCGAGCGAACAATGTGTGCGAACAATGTCTCAGAGTACTAACGCTTCATTCATTCATTCATTCATTTGTTGTGCCTCTGTGTGCGAACAATGTCTCGGAGTACGAACGATTCATTCATTTTGTGTGCCGCTGTATATATTTTCAAGTATTTCTTATATATATATATATATATATATATATATATATATATATATATATATATATATATATATATATATATATATATATATATATATATATATATATATATATATATATATATATAAATAATACGTTCATGAATGAGTATATCCATTCGGCCACCGTGTTCAATGGAGAAGTCTGGGGCCGTACTTATCAAGCTTCTTAGAATTACTCCTAAGAAGTCTGCTAAGAGTTGACTTAAGAGTAAATAAATTCTTCGCTGAAAGCTGCACTTAAAAGTTAGTTATCAAGCGTCTTACTCACGCTTTCAGCGAAGTGTAGGACTGAATCTTAAGTGTCACACTCAGAGCTGAATTACAACATTACTATGTGCCGTAAACGGAATTTTAGGTGACGTCATTTCTGTGTCCATAGAAATGACCAATCACGGAAGGGAATCCGTTGTCTAAGAATAAAGAAATATCTTGGAAATATTTAAGTGGACAATGGGAGTGTATATTTTGACAATGAACTACAAAATAATACAAAACAAACTAGTCCCCGCCGGCACTCACGCTACCGCTCCCTCTCTTCTATCGCCCACACACTCACTGACGTCACTCACCTCACGGCCACACACATACGCTACTGTCATAACATTTTCTTTCCAATTCATTAATTAGGCAACTAATTTGAAACTGGTGTGGGTGGCTCTATAAATACTAGCCCACTGCAGACACATGCAGAAATCAACAAGAAATCGAAATGTATTAAATCTGTGACAAAAATAATATCCGCTCTGTCTAAACGATACCGTTTGATCAGCTGCTCGTCATAAAAAAAAAACAAAACATTGTTCCGTTCCCTGAACGTTCGCGCACGTCTCTCTCGCCTCAGTGCCATCCCCTGCTGGCAACTCCTAACCACTTAGGACACCTCTGAAGGTCTCTTAAATATCGTGGAGAGTAGGAGTGATTCTTAGACTTAAGAACGTTGATAAAAAGCTTTTATTCTTAAGTTTGAGAGTAGGACTAAATTTCGCAAATTCTCAGGACTTAAGTGTAAAATGGCACTCTAAGAAGCTTGATAAGTACGGCCCCTGGTCTACAAAATTTGCAAGCAGCATACCCCTTCCCCTTCGAGCTGTCCTGGATGAACTGAAATAATTTTTTCCAATCATTTTGGAACTTGCAAGCGTACTTCTTCTTCTTACTCGTCGTCGCCATGTCTCTACTTCGTTCTTCTGCTTCGTCTCTGTTATGTTTTTGGACATTACTACTTGCCGTAGTTTTGAAGCAATGCATGATGGGAATCCGGATGTCGTGTGTCAGTGTATTAACGTGCCGGCTGGAATAAACACACGCTGAGAAATAGCTCCGTTCCTGCCTACTTTATGGGTTATAGATAAACTTATGGATAACGGAGACATATATAATAGTCTCCTTTTCAGGTGAGAGGGGACGCTAAAGGCAGTGCCTTTAAGGCACGCCCCCAATATTGTTGTCCGGGTGGAAATCGGGAGAAATTCAGGAGAATGGTTGCCCCGGGAGATTTTTGGGAGGGGCACTGAAATTCGGGAGTCTCCCGGGAAAATCGGGAGAGTTGGCAAGTATGGCAGCTCCATTGACGCACGGATTGGCCCATAAATATGGAAGAAACAAGTCCAAAATTGCAACCATTATAAAAAAAAAGGACGTTTATGTGGTTGCTGACTTTGCCAAAGGGCTAAAATATCTTCGCAAGTGCAGAGAGAAAGTGCAAGACCGGGTCGAAAAGCTGTTGTTGTCTGATGTGTTGTTGTTTTTTCAAATCTAAATGCTATATCTAAATTAAAATTTTAAATATAAGCGTTAAAGGCCTACTGAAATGACATTTTCTTATTTAAACGGGGATAGCAGATCCATTCTATGTGTCATACTTGATCATTTCGCAATATTGCCATATTTTTGCTGAAAGGATTTAGTAGAGAACATCGACGATAAAGTTCGCAACTTTTGGTCGCTGATAAAAAAAGCCTTGCCTGTACCGGAAGTAGCATGACGTCGCAGGTTGAAGGGCTCCTCACATTTCCCCATTGTTTACACCAGCAGCGAGAGCGATTCGGACTGAGAAAGCGACGATTACCCCATTAATTTGAGCGATGATGAAAGATTTGTGGATGAGGAACGTGAGAGTAAAGGACTAGAGTGCAGTGCAGGACGTATCTTTTTTCGCTCTGACCGTAACTTAGGTACAAGGGCTCATTGGATTCCACACTTTCTCCTTTTTCTATTGTGGATCACGGATTTGTATTTTAAACCACCTCGGATACTATATCCTCTTGAAAAGGAGAGTCGAGAACGCGAAATGGACATTCACAGTCACTTTTATCTCCACGACAATACATCGGTGAAGCACTTTAGCTACGGAGCTAACGTGATAGCATCGTGCTTAAATGCAGATAGAAACAAAAGAAATAAGCCCCTGACTGGAAGGATAGACAGAAGATCAACAATACTACCAAACTCTGGACCTGTAACCACACGGTTAATGCTGTACCGCCGGACGAAGCCTAGCAATGCTGTTGCTAACAACGCCATTGAAGCTAACTTAGCTACGGGACCTCGACAGAGCTATGCTAAAAACATTAGCTATCCACCTACGCCAGCCCTCATCTGCTCATCAACACCCGTGCTCACCTGCGTTCCAGCGATCGACGGCGCGACGAAGGACTTCACCCGATCATCGATGCGGTCGGCGGCTAGCGTCGGATAGCGCGTCTGCTATCCAACTCGAAGTCCTCCTGGTTGTGTTGCTGCAGCCATTCGCTAATACACCGAACCCACCTACAGCTTTCTTCTTTGCAGTCTCCATTGTTCATTAAACAAATTGCAAAAGATTCACCAACACAGATGTCCAGAATACTGTGGAATTTTGCGATGAAAACAGAGCTGTTTGTATCGGGATACAATGTGTCCGAATACTTCCGCTTCAACCATTGACGTCACGCGCAAACGTCATCATACCTAGACGTTTTCAACCGGAAGTTTCCCGGGAAATTTAAAATTGCACTTTATAAGTTAACCCGGCCGTATTGGCATGTGTTGCAATGTTAAGATTTCATCATTGATATATAAACTATCAGACTGCGTGGTCGGTAGTAGTGGGTTTCAGTAGGCTTTTAACTATGAATTTGAAATACAAATGTTAATATTTAGATTTAGATTGAACATCAATCCGTCCATTTCCTACCGCTTGTCCCTCTCGGCGTCGCAGGGGGGTGCTGGATCCTATCCCATCTGCACTCGGGCGGAAGGAGGAGGTACACCCTGGACAAGTCGCCACCTCATCATCTCAGTCTAAATGTTAAATCTAAATCTAAATGTTGTATTCAAATGTTAGATATACATCTAAATGTTAAATCTAAATCTAAAATGTAAAATTTAAGTATAAATGTTCAATCTAAGTATCAAATATTGAATCTAAATATAAATGTAACATTTTAAATATACATTTTAAATCTAAATGTGAAAGTACCAGGAAAAACAAGTTGCCTTTATATTGAAGCTATTACCATATATTTCTGATGTATGACACCAAAAAACTTCCAAAGTTTGCTAATAAATATATATGATCAAAATAGTAACAATCTCACGGAGATTCCCGAGCCATTTTAAGAGTTATTGGGGAAGCCAGTTACGTGATCTGTGACGTAGCATTAGGAACCATAGAGTCCTTCCCCATCAACATCAATGCGAATCAAGCAGACTTTGTGAGAGCCAACAACGATTACTTTTGGAAAATTATGACCCAGAGCCTTATATTTTTGAGCCCGAACACAAAGAGGATGAGCAATAAGCCGACTGTAACCCGGCGGATGTAGCTTTATTGTGACACTAGCATCCGCAGTATTGCTAGGTGCAAACTAACCATTTTAATGAAAAAAAAACTTACTGTAATATTTCCAGTCTCGCTGGGATGCCGACTGACAGGACACTCACATAATCCGCTTTACATGAAGATTCAATTGCAATCCTAAAGAAGGGTTAAAAAAATAGTTCCTCCAGGAAGTGTCTTTCGGGGTCCTTTTTGCCATCTCCCTGAGACGTGAAAGTCGGTCCATGGCCACATTTGTCTACTATCAGGTGAGCGATGCATGAATTATAATCTAGAACTTACTTCTAGCAAGTTTGATACGGGCAGCACGGTGAAACAGGGGTTAGTGCGTGTGCCTCACAATATGAAGGTCCTGGGATCGATCTTGGGCTCGGGATCTTTCTGTGTGGATTTTGCATGTTCTCCCCGTGACTGCGTGGGTTCCCTCCGGGTACTCCGGCTTCCTCCCACCTCTAAAGACATGCACCTGGGGATAGGTTGATTGGCAACACTAAATTGGCCCTAGTGAGTGAATGTTGTCTGTCTCTCTGTGTTGGCTCTGCGATAAGGTGGCGACTTGTCCAGAGTGTACGCCGCCTTCTGCCCGAATGCAGCTTAGTTGAGCTCCAGCACCCCCCGCGACCCTGAAAGGGACAAGCGGTAGAAAATGGATGGATGGACGTTTGAGACGAAGCGGAAGCAGCCGTCGGCTCTGTGTGAACATCAGAAGCGTAAACTACTGCTATCAATGCGCTGCTAAAATAGTCCGTCTGCGTTAGCACTTATAATAACAATAACACTCATATTTAGTTAATTTTCAGGTCACGACTTGTCAATGGAGTATTGTTGGCACTTTGTGGATGTTTTTAGAGAAAGTATAATGGGCACAATAAATAACCCTCGATCTGTTGACTCAATTGTTGGCTATTTATTTACGATTTCCAATGTATAAAAAAAAGCTACGCATATGTGTTCTTGTCTCACATAAGGATTGTGAATGATAAACAGCACATCGCTTGCCAATGTTCGCCTATTGCTAGTATGGATGATCTGATAACATGGTCAGAGTGCAGAAGTGTTCCTCCAGTGACGTCACTCTCCGAAAATATTCTAACAAAAGCCTCCAGTGTCTGACTCCAAAAAATGCTTATTACAATCTACCACACACATTCAAGGCTGAGCCCGCATGGCGTTCCAATGCTTCAAATCAGAAGGTCTTAGCCCAAATCTTTTGGTTTTGATTACTTACAAAAACTGGAAGTGAAAATGATTTGCCAATGGTTCACCTCCACAGTGTTTCATGGCCAATTTTAAGTGTTATAGTTGTGTCCTGCTGTGTTCAAAGTTCCCTTTTTCCCCTCTCAGGCATTTCTGAGGCTGCATGCAATAATTATTGCGTAGGAGTAGCATACAGGTGCACAGTAACTCCCTCTTGATTGGTCTGGTAAAGTTGAAAACACTTTGCTTGTACATTTCTGACAAAGTACCACAAATTTAAATGGGCTTCTTTAACCGCAGGGCTCGACTCTTAAGGGTTGGTTGGGTGTGATACAAAAATGGAGCATGTGCAGCGTAAATAGTAACGACGATAGTGTTTGGAAAATTGGACGTTTAAAATTAAAAACATTTCTGACAAAAGTGGAAGTCATAAGTTTTCGCTTCCAAATGTGGGGGGGAATACAGGCAGGGTTTTTTTTTTCAGAATTTTTGCAAATTCATTAAAAATAAATACAATTAAAAAATCACAATCACATAAGTTTTACAGCATTTGCTTAGTACTTTGTTGATGCACCTTTGACAGCAATTACAGTCTCAAGTCTTTTTTTTAATACAATGCCACTGCTCAGTGGCCTAGTGGTTAGAGTGTCCGCCCTGAGATCGGTAGGTCGTGAGTTCAAACCCCGGCCGAGTCATACCAAAGACTATAAAAATGGGACCCATTACCTCCCTGCTTGACACTCAGCATCAAGGGTTGGAATTGGGGGTTAAATCACCAAAAATGATTCCCGGGCGCGGCACCGCTGCTGCTCACTGCTCCTCTCACCTCCCAGGGAGTGATCAAGGGTGATGGGTCAAATGCAGAGGATAATTTCACCACACCTAGTGTGTGTGACAATCATTGGTACTTGTTTTAACAAGCTTGGAACAACTATCTTTGGGCAATTTCACCCATTCCTCTTTATTTCTAAAACATTTGCAAAATTTAAAAAAATATACAATTTTTAGAACCAAAATTAATTTGTTTCATTTTGCAAAAATGCTATAACTGTCACGTCTGGGTCGCATGTTTATGCGTGGGTCCTTCTCCCAGGATGCAGACGGAAACTCCGGAGGCAAGGTGCAGGTAAGACAGTGATTTATTGTCATAAATCAGGCAGGAACAAACAAACAAAGCAAGCGTGCCGAAAAGCGTGGATCACAAACGTAAATGTTGCATGAAGAAAATAAGAGAACCAGACTGACTGTGGCGAAAAACGGGAATAAGTAGCTCTCTGATTAGTGCCCGGCAGCAGGTGAGCGTGCCGAACACTAATCAGAGGCAGGTGAAACCAGTCTGCACCCATCGCAACGAAAACACAAACCCAGGGACGCTCAAAACCGGAACTGAGGGAGTCTAGAACTCACTGCAGCTGCTCTTGCGGTCCGTGTGGACACGATGATTAAAGCAGAAATACAGCTTCAACTGGTGAAGTCTTGCTTCTGGACTGATAGCACGTCCGTTTTGAAGTACATCAAAAATGAGGACAAGAGATTTCATACTTTTGTAGCAAACAGGATTTCTGCCATTCGCAAAACATCTGAAGTCACACAATGGCGGTACATTAATACCACTGAAAACCCTGCAGACAAAGCCTCAAGAGGAATTAAAGTGGATGAGTTACTGACTCACAAAGGATGGATAGAAGGCCCTGAGTTTCTGAAGAAACAAGAGGAAGAGTGGCCAGCTGATATGATGGAGTATGGGATTGCAGTGGAGGACCCTGAGGTAAAAAAGGAGCTCAGCACCAATGTAGTTATTGTTGATACTCCAAATGCTACTCACCAACTGATCACCTACTTCTCTGACTGGAAACGGTTGAAGAGGTCAGTTGCCTGGATACTGAAAATAAAGAGGACTCTACTGGAGATGAGTCAAAAGAGAAAGCTATTAAGTGATAACGAAATAGATCAGGAAATAATGCACATTAAAGCTGCACAAAGAAACCAAACTCTAACACCAGACGATCTGTCAAAAGCTGAGACAGCCATCATCCACTTCACTCTAGAGCAAAGATTCCCACAGGAACTTGCTTTATTGAAATCTGGGAAGAGTAACGTGAAGAAAGACAGTTCTATTTACAAGCTGGACCCCATTCTGGAAAACGGTTTGCTCAGAGTAGGAGGGAGATTGAGTAAAGCAGCAATGTCAGAGGATTCTAAACATCCCATTATCCTCGCAAAAGATCTCCACATCTCCGCTCTGATACTAAAACACATCCATGAACAACTGGGACATGGTGGGAGAAACCATGTACTTTCCAGGGTAAGAAGGAAATATTGGATCACAAGTGCTAATGCAGCCACCAGAAAAATCATTTCAAACTGTGTCTTCTGTAAACGCCATAGAGGTCAATTGGGCGAACAGAAGATGTCAGACCTACCTGTAGAGAGGATCGCTGCCGACCTACCTTCATTTACCAACGTCGGAGTTGATTATTTTGGCCCGGTTGAGGTCAAGAGAGGTCGTTCATTGGAAAAGCGATATGGGGTTATCTTTACCTGTATGGCATGTAGAGCAGTTCATTTGGAAGTCGCCTACTCATTGGATACCGATTCTTGTATAAATGCTATACGCAGGTTCATTTGTAGAAGAGGACCAGTCTCTCATTTAAGGTCTGACAATGGAACCAATTTTGTTGGTGCTGAAAGGGAGTTGAGAGAAGCACTCGCTGCTCTAAATCACAGCAAAGTACAGTCAGCATTTCTGGAGGAAGGAACACAGTGGAGCTTCAACCCACCAACAGCCTCTCACCATGGAGGTGCATGGGAGCGCTTGATCAGAATGATCCGACGAACATTGACATCAGTTCTACGACAGCAAACCCTGAATGACGAAGGATTTCAAACGGTGCTGTGTGAAGTCGAAGCGATCCTGAATGACCGCCCCATAACAAGGTTGTCTGGGGATCCCAATGATCTAGAAGCCCTCACTCCAAATCACATTCTGACCATGAAAGGAACACCAATTTTACCACCTGGATTATTTGAAAAATCAGACCTCTATCTCAAACGAAGATGGAGACAAGTCCAATACATCTCTGACCTATTCTGGAAACGCTGGTTAAGAGAGTACTTACCTTTGCTACAGGAGCGGCAGAGGTGGAGCAAACAGAGAAGAAGCCTCGTCCCAAATGACATTGTACTCATCGCAGACAATACCGCTCCACGTGGCTCTTGGTTACTTGGAAGAGTCATGGAGACTTATCCAGATAAAAAAGGATTGGTGCGTTCTGCTAAAATCAAAACTAAAACAAGCACACTGGACAGACCAGTTACAAAAATGTGCTTGCTGCAAGAAGCTGAAGTGTAATAAAAAATTAAAAAAAACACACATTCAAAGACGATTATTATTTGTTTATTTATGGCTCCATTGTTATTTATTTTGAATTGTTCATGGCATCATGCCCTTCTCAATTGGGGGCCGGAGTGTTGGAGCCAAAATTCCTTATTTGTTTATATTGTTTTTGTTTTTATTTTCTGTAATTGATTGTTGGGTTCAGCATGATGAATTTCCTTTGCGGCAGATTGCTCCGCCCACTTCCTGTTAAGAACCAGGAAGTGTTGACAGGGAGGGACTGTTACCATGGTGCGGTTACCATGGTAGCCTCCTTTAAATTGGGTTCAGGTGTGAGCATGGGCAGGGCGATTGGAGGACAAACAGTTTTCGATCGTGGTCGTGGTCGTGTTCGTGTTTGTGACGTGACGTGTCGTGTCTTGCCGTGACAATGCTGTGACAATGTGCCATTCAAGGTTAGCATACTTTATGTTATATAACTTACATTTGATTTAATTTAGATAGCTGGAATAAACGGATTGTCATATCCAAACACAGTTCTACAGTACTGGACATTCTATCATTTACACGCGTCAAACTGGTCAACACAGTCGCCCTCGGTACCAGCCCAAAGGTAAGGGCTGTACAGGGGTGTATTAGTGCCCAAGGCATGGGTAACTTACACATCTGTGAAGACACCATTAATGCTTCATCGTAAAAGAGTGCGGGTACTAGACTGGCCTGCCTGTAGTCCAGACCTGTCTCCCATTGAAAATGTGTGGCACAATATTAAGCCTAAAATACCACAACGGAGACCCCGGACTGTTGAACAACTTAAGCTGTACATCAAGCAAGAATGGGAAATAATTCCACCTGAAAAGCTTCAAAAATTGGTCTCCTCAGTTCCCAAACGTTTACTGAGTGTTGTTAAAAGGAAAGGCCATGTAACACAGTGGTAAAAATGCCCCTGTGCCAACTTTTTTGCAATGTGTTGCTGCCATTAAATTCTAAGTTAATGATTATTTGAAAAAAAAATTAAGTTTCTCAGTTTGAACATTAAATATCTTGTCTTTGCAGTCTATTCAATTGAATATAAGTTGAAAAGGATTTGCAAATCATTGTGTTCTCTTTTTATTTACGATGTACACAACGTACCAACTTCACTGGTTTTGGGTTTTGTATTCATGAACCCTGGTCAGGAACCAATTAGGTTCATACATCAAGGTTTAAAGGCCTACTGAAATGATTTTTTTTTAATTTAAACGGGGATAGCAGATCCATTCTATGTGTCATACTTGATCATTCACGATATTGCCATATTTTTGCTGAAAGGATTTAGTAGAGAACATTGACGATAAAGTTTGCAACTTTTGATCGCTGATAAAAAAAAAAGCCTTGCCTGTACCGGAAGTAGCGTGACGTCACAGGTTGAAGGGCTCCTCACATTTCCCCATTGTTTACAATGCAGCGAGAGCGATTCGGACCGAGAAAGCGACGATTATCCCATTCATTTGAGCAAGGATGAAAGATTCGTAGATGAGGAACGTGAGAGTGAAGGACTAGAGTGCAGTGCAGGACGTATCTTTTTTTCGCTCTTACCGTAACTTAGGTACAAGGGTTCATTGGATTCCACACTTTCTCCTTTTTCTATTGTGGATCACGGATTTGTATTTTAAACCACCTCGGATACTATATCCTCTTGAAAATGAGAGTCGAGAACGCGAAATGGACATTCACAATGACTTTTATTTCCACGACAATACATCGGCGAAGCACTTTAGCTACGGAGCTAACGTGATAGCATCGTGCTTAAATGCAGATAGAAACAAAAGAAATAAACCCCTGACTGGAAGGATAGACAGAAAATCAACAATACTATTAAACCATGGTGTAGCGGCTACTCTTGCGTTCAAAAAGTTCGAAAAAATAAAAATAAAGTAATGCAGAGTAGTCTTGGGGAGGAGGTGTTTGACCCACTAAATTCATTAATAAGCACTTGCGGAGATATTTCTAGATTCAAAATGATCATAATTTATTTTCACAAACAAAAAATATTCTCCGTGGTTGACTTTCAACATAATCAAAATAACTTGTTTAGCGTGGCTTCAAAATAACTTGTTTAGCGGTAAACAAACTGTTTTACTCCTCACTCCTTCAACATGATAGACAGACCAAGGGCACCCAGCTGTCCTGTCTTCTTAATTATAGGAGGAGGACGTGGCCCACCAGTAGGAGCGTGAGCAGCTGAAAACAATCAGTCAATCACAATGAAATCTAAAACATCCAATAATTCATCAACATCATTATTGACATTAATTGATTTCATTGTCAAAACAATTAATAAATAAATAATATAGATAGGCTCCAACATCCCGGCCCCTAATTGTGTGCTGTAGCAAAACAATTACATAAATAATAATATTTAAAGGAGCCATAATAGAACAATACAATCCAAACAATTATGTTCTTCAAATTCAAAATTAATGAAGTTACTTGAGTTACTCGTCAAGTCTCTTCAAAGTCCATAGTCATATCCAAAGCGGTCATCGAGTCATCGAGTCTGGAGAACCGAATCCCACCTCAGTCCATCAAGCTGCTTCCATTAGCAGGCAGAGTTAATCTATTGGTCGTTGAACCGTGTTGATCTTGGTTTTAACCAAAACACTTCTCACAAAGCATTTGGCATCTGGAAATGTCTTTACTTGTTCCATGGTCTTAGGTTCATTATCTTGTTATGCGATTCCTTGTTCCATGGTCCATGGTCTTGTTATGTGTTTCCTTGTTCCATGGTCCATGGTCTTGTCCTTGGTGGAGTCCTTGATTTTTTCTTTATCTTCGTAATGGTCTTTTGTGGAATAAGAAGAGGAGGAATGCCGATGTTTTTCTTTCTTTCTGAACTTCTTAAACTGCCTCTGAATCTTCCTGGGACACCACACAAATGTATCCTTTGGTTCAAAGTGAAGGTAGGCGTAGCGCACCAACTCCTGGCTTTGTTGTTTATCCAGAATCGCAAACAGGAAATAGTCAAGTACGCTGCGTTTAACACTGGTGAGGTTTTTCTTGACCAGAGTTTCCTCGAGGAAGAAGCGAACGAGCGGTGCCTGATAGTGCTCAAATCCTAGCTTGCCCAGACTCTTCAAGATACGAGTGATGCGCAGGTTGTTGTGCATGTTCCGCTCAAGGTTCTCGAAGCGCTCTTTCCAGTTGTCTGCTCGTGTCACTTCACCCGTCTCTTTGTTAACCAGGCGGACGCCGTAGAAGCCCAACATGAGTTCATAGGACTCCACTAGCCTCTTTTTTGCATCTTCATTACTCTTAAAGGCCTCAATTTCCTTCTTGGTGAGTTCAGAAGCCATGTAGTTTACCCCTAGTTCTCGGAGTGGAACCAGCCACTGAATGTATGAGTGAACTCTCTCCAGCTTTTTGTAGTCATTCTTCCATTCTTTAAGGAACGATTCAATGTAGACATTATCAGGTGAAGAGGGGAATTTATTGAGGTAAAACTGCAAATTGTTCATTTTGTCCTCTGAGCACTCTTCATCTGCAAGATTAGGGTATCCTCTTCTGTAGTTCTGCATGTCCTTTGCTGCCCTCATGTTTCTGGGCGTGCGATGCCACGATTCTGAAGTCCAACCAGATTTATTTTTGTCTTGACTGGATCGACGATGTTGACCATCTCTGGCCTGGTCCTCTCCATCACTCTCTGTGTCCCAGGTCGAGTCGTAAACACACACACAGTCGTCCTCCATGCTTGCCGTCTTAACTCTGACTGGCATGATTGCAGGTGCACAGTCTTTCCCGGCCCCGGTTGCATCACCGGCTGAAACAAGAGCACTGCTTATAGGGGTTTCTTCTGTCTCAGCAGTGGACTTTGCTTGATGTTCCTGCCTTGGGCCTTTTTCACTTGGAATATAAAGTACAGTAGGATGTTTCATTTTGCAAACATGACACATTAATCTTCTTTTACAATTTTTGCTTAGATGACCTTTTAGTAGGCAACCAAAACAATATCCATGCCTTTTTAAAAAGTCAACCTTTTTGTCATGTGACTGTGTTTTGAATTGTGAGCAGTCAATCAGAGCATGTTTGCCGTGACAATATCCACATGAAGGGATGATACCACTGGGTGTGGTTTGAGCAGGTTGTTGTGGAACAGATGATTGTTTTACAGTGCATCCTGCTGGCTCTGAATTCACAGCTACTGAAGTAGCAAAGCTGCTGTGTCTTTGGCTGATTGGTTTTAATTCACTTGTGCTTCTTGGAAGAGGCCTTTTCGTTGTTATTTGGTCCTGAATGTCTCCAAACAACAGATCCAAAAGCATCTTGGCATGCTTTTCCACAAAATCCACAAAGTTGTTAAATCTGATTCTCCTGCCAGTTCTCTGTTGTGTCTCATAAGCTGTGCTTCGCCACTTTTCTCTGAGCTTGTAGGGTAGTTTGGATGTAATTAGCCTTAGGTTCGATGGGATATCAAGTTCCATTTTCCCTGCCTCAGCTTTAATCGCTGTCCAATTCAAGGCTTTTTCCAAATAAGCTCCCGAAATGTTCATCTCATTTCCAAAGTGTTCTTTTAAGAGGCGCCTTGCTTCATTATAGCCCCTACTGGCTTCTGTGTGCAAACAGCTGCAAACCAAGTCTCTTGGCAAACCTGAGGTAAACTGCTCAAGGTAGTAGAGCCGGTCTTGATCATTATCAGTCTTGTCTTCAATCAAGTGTTCAAATGCATGGATACAAGACTGATATGCCAGTGGGTTACCATCAAACACCGAAATCTCTCTTACTGGTAGTAGAGACAGTTTTTGCTGTGAGACAATGAGTTTTGCGATGTCACTTTGTCTTTGAATAACCATATCCAAGTTATCATGAGCAGCATTAATAACCACATTATCTTGTGCAGAGTTATTTATTGGTTGAGTCTGATTTACACTCTGGGTCTTGTGTTTTTCAGTTGTGTTTTTGTCTTGAGGTTTATTTAGATCTTGTGATGTGTTTGTGTTCCTTTTAAGTAGAGGTTTGTGGAGACTTAAAGGCCTATTGAAATGATTTTTTTTTAATTTAAACAGGGATAGCAGATCTATTCTATGTGTCATACTTGATCATTTCGCGATATTGCCATATTTTTGCTGAAAGGATTTAGTATAAAACAACGACGATAAAGATCGCAACTTTTGGTATCTGATAAAAAAAAAGGCTTTCCCCTACCGGAAGTAGCGTGACGTAGTCAATTGAACATATCCACAAAGTTCCCTATTGTTTACAATGATGGCCGCCAGAAGTGAGAGAGATTCGGACAGAGAAAGCGATGATTTCCCCATTAATTTGAGCGAGGATGAAAGATTTGTGGATGAGGAAAATGCAAGTGAAGGACTAGTGGGGAGTGGAAGCGATTCAGATAGGGAAGATGCTGTGAGAGCCGGGGGTGACCTGATATTCAGCTGGGAATGACTACAACAGTAAATAAACACAAGACATATATATACTCTATTAGCCACAACACAACCAGGCTTATATTTAATATGCCACAAATTAATCCCGCATAAAAACACCTAGGTGTTTGTTATGCTAGCTCCTAGCTCCTAGCTACTAGCTCGAGATAGTTATAGCTCGAGCGGGTTAAATGGAAGGGATCCCGTGTATATAACTCGCCAATACAATTCAAACACCTGCACAACACACACACTCATTCAGCCTAAAGAACCGTTCACCTAACCCAAGGTTCATAAAGCTTATATATTTAACCAAAGTTACGTACATGACACGCACGTACGGGCAAGCATTTAAATGTTTGGAAGCGCGCGGGTGGGACCTGATATTCCGCTGGAATGACTACAACAGTAAATAAACACAAGACATATACATACTCTATTAGCCACAACACAACCAGGCTTATATTTAATATGCCACAAATTAATCCCGCATAACAAACACCTAGGTGTTTGTTATGCTAGCTCCTAGCTCGAGCTAGTTATAGCAAGCGATCAAATGTTTGGAAGCACAGCTACTCTCTCTGTTGTCCGAGTTCTTCGATCTTGACTGCATCTTTCGGGAATGTAAACAAACACCGGCTGTGTTGTGTTGCTGACTTCCCTCGCAAAATATCCGCATCGCACCGACAACTTTCTTCTTTGCTTGCTCAGCTTCTTTCTCCATAATGCAATGAATGTCCAGAATACTGTGGAATAATGAGATGAAAACAGAGCTATTTCGTATTGGCTTCAATGGGGAAGCCATACCTCTGTTAAACTGGCTACGTCACGCGCATACGTCATCATAACGAGACGTTTTCAAGCGGAAGTGTGGCGGGAAATTTAAAATTGCACTTTATAAGTTAACCCGGCCGTATTGGCATGTGTTGCAATGTTAAGATTTCATCATTGATATATAAACTATCAGACTGCGTGGTCGGTAGTAGTGGGTTTCAGTAGGCCTTTAAGATGGTTTGGTGAATTGGGGTCTTGGGTATTGCACCTAACTCTATAAAGTCCAAATTGCTCTCCATAGTTTCTCTTTCATGGTGAGAATCATAATACTCAGTCATGCCATCACCTGGAGTTTCCTGAGCCACATCATGGCTTTCATGAATTAAATCACTTTGAAGGATTTGTATTTTAGCAGTTGATGCTGCGAGGTCTGCTTCCAACTCCATTTGCTCCATCTTTGCTTTAAGCTTTGTTTCCTCCAGTTGCAAGGTGTCTTTTTCCTTCAGTGCAGCAGCTCGAGCCATTACAGCAGCTTGTTCCGCTTTGGGCTTTTTTTAATTCTGAGGATACTGAGGAACATCTGGAGGCTTTTGATCCAGTGGCAGACTTTGATTTGTGAGATACATTTGATATGCTGTCCAGTGGTCCAACTTTTGATTGTGCAATTTGTCTTTTCCATGTTTCAACATATTTCATGAAATAATTCAAATTTATTATTCTGGGTTCATACCAGTCATAATAATCATTTTCCTTTTCCTCTTCTGATAAGAATTATTGCACAGATTTGTGAGCGTTTTTAAATTCATCCACAGCTCCTTTAAATACTTCAAATGCATCATTGACTTTATCAGCTTTTCAACATCAGTCATCAAAGTCTTTATTTCATTTAGCGTCCTCGTGCACGCGCCCAGTCTGCCTCTGCGCGAAGCAATAAATAAATGATAAATGGGTTGTACTTGTATAGCGCTTTTCTACCTTCAAGGTACTCAAAGCGCTTTGACAGTATTTCCACATTTACCCATTCACACACACATTCACACACTGATGGCGAATGCACGTTCTCAGCATGTCGTCGGCCTCAGCTGCCGTCTCTGGTGTGCCAGACATCATTTCAGATAATCACACAGCTCAATTTAATGCCCACTTAATTCATTCTTAAATGTCCTTCCAACATCCTGTTTTATTGCATTTCACATCCACAATCTGTTCGAATGATTCCATACAGCGAAGCGGCGCGTTCATTCGTTCATTCATGACGTCATCAGCTGATTTTACTCACGGCCCGCCGGCTGCTTTCGGTCCTCCGTGCAGAGCGATTGTGCTTGGTCCTTTTGGTCTTCAGTGAAGTTTGTTTACTTGTAGCGGCTACTCTTGCGTTCAAAAAGTTCGAAAAAATAAAAATAAAGTAATGCAGAGTAGTCTTGAGGAGGAGGTGTTTGACTCACTAAATTCCTTAAAGGCCTACTGAAAGCCACTACTACCGACCACGCAGTCTGATAGTTTATATATCAATGATGAAATCTTAACATTGCAACACATGCCAATACGGCCGGGTTAACTTATAAAGTGACATTTAAAACTTCCTGGGAAATATCCGGCTGAAACGTCGCGGTATGATGACGTATGCGCGTGACGAAGTCAGAGTAACGGAAGTTATGGTACCCGTAGAATCCTATACAAAAAGCTCTGTTTTCATTTCATAATTCCACAGTATTCTGGACATCTTTTGCAATTTGTTTAATGAACAATGAAGGCTGCAAAGAAGACAGTTGTAGGTGGGATCGGTGTATTAGCAGCGGACTACAGCAACACAACCAGGAGGACTTTGTTGGAGCGCTAGCCACGCTAGCCGCGCTAGCCGCGCTAGCCGCGCTAGCCGCGCTAGCCGCCGACCTCACCTTGACTTCCTACGTCTCCGGGCCGCCAAACGCATCGGGTGAAGTCCTTCGTCCTTCTGCCGATCGCTGGAACGCAGGTGAGCACGGGTGTTGATGAGTAGATGAGGGCTGGCTGGCGTAGGTGGAGAGCTAATGTTTTTAGCATAGCTCTGTGAGGTCCCGTTGCTAAGTTGCTAAGTTAGCTTCAATGGCGTCGTTAGCACAGCATTGTTAACCTTCGCCAGCCTGGAAAGCATTAACCGTGTATTTACATGTCCACGGTTTAATAGTATTGTTGATTTTCTATCTATCCTTCCAGTCAGGGGTTTATTTTTTTGTTTCTATATGCAGTTAAAGCACGATGCTATCACGTTAGCTCGTAGCTAAAGCATTTCGCTGATGTATTGTCGTGTAGATAAAAGGCACTGAATGTCCATTTCGCGTTCTCGACTCTCATTTTCAAGAGGATATAGTATCCGAGGTGGTTTAATACAATCCGTGATCCACAATAAAAAAAGGAGAGTGTGGAATCCAATGAGCCAGCTTGTACCTAAGTTACGGTCAGAGCGAAAAAAGATACGTCCATCACTGTCTCTCAAGTCCTTCACTGTAACGTTCCTCATCTACGAATCTTTCATCCTCGCTCAAATTAATGGGGTAATCATCACTTTCTCGGTCCGAATCTCTCTCGCTCCATTGTAAACAATGGGGAATTGTGAGGAATACTAGCTCCTGTGACGTCACGCTACTTCCGGTACAGGCAAGGCTTTTTTTTATCAGCGAGCAAAAGTTGCGAACTTTATCGTCGATTTTCTCTACTAAATCCTTTCAGCAAAAATATGGCAATATCGCGAAATGATCAAGTATGACACATAGAATGGATCTGCTATTCCCGTTTAAGTAAAAAAAAATCATTTCAGTAGGCCTTTAATAAGCACTCGCGGAGATATTTCTAGATTCAAAATGATCATAATTTATTTTCACAAACAAAAAATATTCTCCGTGGTTGACTTTCATCATAATCAAAATAACTTGTTTAGCGTGGCTTCAAAATAACTTGTTTAGCGTGGCTTCAAAATAACTTGTTTAGCGTGGCTTCAAAATAACTTGTTTAGCAGTAAACAAACTGTTTCACTCCTCACTCCTTCAACATGATAGACAGACAAGGGGCACCCAGCTGTCCTGTCTTCTTAATTATAGGAGGAGGACGTGGCTCACCAGTAGGAGCGTGAGCAGCTGAAAACAATCAGTCAATCACAATGAAATCTAAAACATCCAATAATTCATCAACATCATTCTTGACATTAATTGATTTCATTGTCAAAACAATTAATAAATAAATAATATAGATAGGCTCCAACATCCCGGCCCCTAATTGTGTGCTTTAGCAAAACAATTACATAAATAATAATATTCAAAGGAGCCATAAGAGAACAATACAAGAAAATGTTTTTAATTTATTAATCTTATTTTATTTTATTTTTTAAAAAGGACCTTATCTTCACCAGACCTGGTTGTCCATGAAATTAGATTGTTTAATGGGTTCTTAAAAACCATGTTCAGTCCAGATTATGTCCAGGTCGGGCTCAGAAACACACCTTCATTTATGTACACTCAAAATTTGGGAACTTTAACAACAGATTGCATATAATCTGTAAACAAAATGACATTTTCAAAATAAGCATTTGTATACAGTCCAGACTATGTCCAGGTCTGTATATACGGGTATCGGTTGATATCGGTATCGGTAATTAAGAGTTGGACAATATCGGAATATCGGCAAAAAAGCCATTATCGGACATCTCTATAAATGACCCTCAATCTGTTGACTCAATTGTTGGCTATTTATTTATGATTTCCAATGCATTAAAAAAAACAGCACATCGCTTGCCAATGTTCACCTATTTCCAGTATGGATGATCTGATAACATGGTCAGAGTGCAGAAGTGTTCCTCCGGGGACGTCACTCTCCGAAAATATTCTAACAAAAGCCTCCAGTGTCTGACTCCAAAAAATGCTTATTACAATCTACCACACACATTCAAGGCTGAGCCCGCATGGCTTTCCAATGCTTCAAATCAGAAGGTCTTAGCCCAAATCTTTTGGTTTTGATTACTTACAAAAACTGGAAGTGAAAATGATTTGCCAATGGTTCACCTCCACAGTGTTTCATGGCCAATTTTGAGTGTTATAGTTGTGTCCTGCTGTGTTCAAAGTTCCCTTTTTCCCCTCTCAGGCATTTCTGAGGCTGCATGCAATAATTATTGCGTAGGAGTAGCATACAGGTGCACAGTAACTCCCTCTTGATTGGTCTGGTAAAGTTGAAAACACTTTGCTTGTACATTTCTGACAAAGTACCACAAATTTAAAAGGGCTTCTTTAACCGCAGGGCTCGACTCTTAAGGGTTGGTTGGGTGTGATACAAAAATGGAGCACGTGCAGCGTAAATAGTAACGACGATAGTGTTAAAATTAAAAACATTTCTGACAAAAGTGGAAGTCATAAGTTTTCGCTTCCAAATTTGGGGGGAAATACAGGCAGGGGTTTTTTTTCAGAATTTTTGCAAATTTATTAAAAATAAATACAATTAAAAAATCACAATCAAATAATTTTTACAGCATTTGCTTAGTACTTTGTCTTTTTCTGAATACAATGCCACTGCTCAGTGGCCTAGTGGTTAGAGTGTCCGCCCTGAGATCGGTAGGTCGTGAGTTCAAACCAAAGGCATACCAAAGACTATAAAAATGGGACCCATTACCTCCCTGCTTGACACTCAGCATCAAGGGTTGGAATTGGGGGTTAAATCACCAAAATTATTCCCCGGCGCGGCCACCGCTGCTGCTCACTGCTCCCCTCAACTCCCATGGAGTGATCAAGGGTGATGGGTCAAATGCAGAGAATAATTTCACCACACCTAGTGTGTGTTACAATCATTGGTACTTTTTTTAACAAGCTTGGAACAACTATCTTTGGGCAGTTTCACCCATTCCTCTTTATTTCTAAAACATTTGGAAAATAAAAAAATATATCATTATAGCGTATGGTGTGTAGAATTTTCAGAACCAAAATGAATTTGTTTCATTTTGCAAAAATGCTATAACAGTCACGTCTGGGTCGCATGTTTATGCGTGGGTCCTTCTCCCAGGATGCAGACGGAAACTCCGGAGGCAAGGTGCAGGTAACTTACTTACTTACTTACTTAGGCCTTAGTATTCCCTGAGGAACATAGGCCGCCGACAAAAGCCTTCCATCCATTCCGGTCTTGTGCCCTTCGGTCGAATTGTTGCCATGACAGCCCCTCAGCCCTCATCTCCTGTTCCGTGCTTCTTCTCCAGGTTGTTCTTGGTCTCCCTCTGTTTCTTTTTCCCTGTGGGTTCAATGTTAGTGCCTGTTTGGTGATTGATTTATTGGGTTTTCTGAGTGTGTGGCCTATCCAGCTCTACTTCCTTCTCCTGATTTCCACTGGTTCTTGTTTGTTGAGTTCCCACAGGTTGGCATTGGTGATGGTGTCTGGCCAGTAGACTCCTAGGACCCGACGGAGGCAACGGTTTACGAATGTCTGTAGTTTATTGAGTATGCTATTGGTGGTTTTCCATGTTTCTGATCCGTACAGCAGAATGGATTTCAGTTAAATATTTTCAGTTTGGTTTTGAGAGAAATGTTTTTTGCTCTCCATATTTTGTTTAGTATGTTGAATGATGTTCTTGCTTTCCCTATTCTGGATTTGACATCTTCATCTGCCCCTCCATCTACACTGATTATGCTCCC
This sequence comes from Entelurus aequoreus, assembly GCF_033978785.1. Lineage (NCBI taxonomy): Eukaryota > Metazoa > Chordata > Actinopteri > Syngnathiformes > Syngnathidae > Entelurus > Entelurus aequoreus. The sequence goes on along the minus strand of NC_084751.1, from coordinate 24,785,849 downwards.
CAAGTATGAAAACTGACTACCTCCTCTAATTGATTATGGTCAATTGTTATTGGTGTATTGTTCTTGTTGTTGATATGCATGACCTTTGTTTTTTGTGAATTGATCTTAAGCCCAAGAAATGCAGCAGTTCTTTGTAGTTTTTGTGATTTGTCCTGCATCTGTTGGTGGGTGTGAGCCAGGAGAGCTAGATCATCTGCAAAGTCTAGGTCCTCCAGTTGTTCGGTAAGGCTCCACTGTATGCCGGTTTTGCTGTTTTTGGTTGTTTGGTTCATGGTCCAGTCAATACAGAGGAGGAAAAGGAAAGGCGAGAGCAGACATCCTTGCCGCACCCCAGTCAGGACCTCGAAGGCCTCCGATGGGCATCCGTCATGTAGGACACGACATCGCATCCTTTGGTAGGTGCTCTTGATGATGTTGATGGGCTTCGGTGGGATGCCATAGTGTGCCATCAGCTTCCACAGTGTCTCACGATCGACACTGTCAAACGCCTTTTCAAACATATGAAATTAATATATACCGGTGAGTTCCATTCCATGGATTGTTCTATTACAATCATGAGGGAGGCAATTTGGTCAGCACAAGATCTTCCATTTCTGAAACCAGCCTGGTTTTCCCTCAGTTGTGCATCGACCAATTTTCGCATCCTTTCTAGTAGTATATGGTTGAGCACCTTCCCTGGCGTTGAGAGGAGCATCATTCCCCTGTAGTTTTTACACTCCCTGAGGTCTCCTTGCATGATTGGAGCTGGTGGAAGATCTGCAGTCAGTTGAGGGGGCTCTCTGTTGAGTAGGTCTTGAAAGTGATCAGTCCATCTCTGGAGTTGATCTTCCTTGGTTGTGGGGAGTGTACCATTTGTGTCTTTAATATGCATTTGGGCTTGTTTAAATTTGCTGGTGAGCTTCTTTGTGGTTAGATAGAGTTCTTTCAGATTATTCTTTCCTGCTGCTTCCTCTGCCTGCTGTGCTAAATCCTTGATGTACTTCTTTTTGTCCCTTCTGACACTCTTCTTCACATCCTTGTTTACTATTTCATATGCTCTTTGTGCTGCTCAGGGGCGTCACTAGCTTTTAAGAACAGGGGGGACAGGAGATGCAAAGGATGCGAGCGAACGTAGCGCACGAGCACAGAACTTCACTGGGTTTTTCTTATATATATATATATATATATATATATATATATATATATATATATGAAAGACTTTAAGGTATACTAGAGGATGTTGTGGATCATGTTGACTATTGGTCCTCCTAATTGTCAATCATTCTGGTGACCAGAATGATTGACAATTAGGAGGACCAATAGTGATGGTGATGTTACGTAAGGACACATATATATATACAGTATATACATACATACATATATATATATATATAGAGAGAGAGAGAGAGAGTGTCCGCCCTGAGATCGGTAGGTTGTGAGTTCAAACCCCGGCCGAGTCATACCAAAGACTATAAAAATGGGACCAGTTACCTCCCTGCTTGGCACTCAGCATCAAGGGTTGGAATTGGGGGTTAAATCACCAAAAATGATTCCCCGGCGCGGCACCGCTGCTCCCCTCACCTCCCAGGGGGTGAACAAGGGGATGGGTCAAATGCAGAGGACAAATTTCACCACATCTAGTGCGTGTGTGACAATCATTGGTACTTTAACTTTATAGTTAAAGTGCAGCGCACAGATGAATGTGCACTGGGGGCGCTTGGGACGTGACAATTTTCTTGAAAAAGTAATCAATTGCTATTGCCAACTCATGCCTTTTAGAAGCGATCGCAAACACGATTTTCCTCTGGCTGATTTATTTTCAGTCCCCCGGTTGACAAGGGGCTAGCAGCTAACTATGGGTCTCCATACACAGTCCTGTAACTTCATAATAATCACCTCCATTACGGAAAATAAACTATTTCTAAGTATCCCAAGTAACATTATCACTGGAGGACGAGGCTGAACATGTTACACACCGAGAGCAAGCAGGAGCAGGCATGCTAATAGCTAAGCTAACTGCTAAAAGTCTAGCGAAAGGATAATATAACAGTTTGGTGTGTCAGTACTGTCACAGTCAGTGCACGACACTTAAGAGGAGGGCGGATCGACACTAAGGGTATTATCAGTATATGAACGACACTGCAGTGGTTAAATCGTTTTTTTTTATTTTCTCAAAATCTCTTTTTTTTGTTAATGTTTACTAACTCGGAATAATTCCATGAACACAGGAGGACTTGGGGGCAAAAAGGATTTCAATGAGTAATAGATAATAGTTTTTGATCGTGTTTAGTTACAGTGTATTATTGACTTGGATTTGATCAAACCAATGTATGCAATAAAAGAGAATAAGGAAGTAGCTAAAATATTGTGTTGATATTGTTCAACTGTCAAAATCACCAACTACACATACATTAAAAAATGTACAGTTAATACATGTGATTGTGTCGGTATCGGCCAATCTCATCTTTGATGATTAGTATCGGAATCAGCAGCATAGATCCCTGATTGGGACATTCCGTGTAATAAATATACAAATATAAATATTATACATAGTATTGTTTATATAAATATTGTAAAATCATCAACATTAATAAAGTATAGATATCATGTTTTGGACTTGCTTAGAGCTTTACAAGCTATCAAAGAGGCATATTATTTTTAATGTATTTACTATATATATATATATATATATATATATATATATATATATATATATATATATATATATGTATATATATACTGTATATATATATACAGTCGTGGTCAAAAATGTACATACACTTGTAAAGAACATAATGTCATGGCTGTCTTGAGTTTCAAATCATTTCTACAACTCTTATTTTTGTGATAGAGTGATTGGAGCACATACTTGTTTGTCACAAAAAAGTTTGGTTCTTTTATGAATTTATTATGGGTCTACTGAAAATTTACCAAATTTGCTGGGTCAAAAGTATACATACAGCAATGTTAATATTTGGTTACATGTCCCTTGGCAAGTTTCACTACAATAAGGTGCTTTTGGTAGCCATCCACAATCTTCTGGTTGAATTTTTGACCACTCCTCTTGACAAAATTGGTGCAGTTCAGCTAAATGTGTTGGTTTTCTGACATGGACTTGTTTCTTCAGCATTGTCCACATGTTTAAGTCAGGACTTTGGGAAGGCCATTCTAAAACCTTAATTCTAGCCTGATTTAGCCATTCCTTTACCACTTTTGACGTGTGTTTGGGGTCATTGTCCTGTTTGAACACCCAACTGCGACCAAGACCCAACCTCGGGCTGATGATTTTAGGTTGTCTTGAAGAATTTGGAGGTAATCCTCCTTTTTCATTGTCTCATTTACTCTCTGTAAAGCACCAGTTCTATTGGCAGCAAAACAGGCCCAGAGCATAATACTACCACCACCATGCTTGACGGTAGTAATGGTGTTCCTGGGATTAAAGGCCTCACCTTTTCTCCTCCAAACATATTGCTGGGTATTGTGGCCAAACAGCTAAACTTTTGTTTCATCTGACCACTGAACTTTCCTCCAGAAGGTCTTATATTTGTCCATGTGATGTCAGATGTAACAAAAATGTAAACCACAAGAAAATAGATGGCAGTACTGACGCAAACGTTGGCATTTTCTATAATTGCTTCTACATTGACTCATTGATTGTTCAACCAATCTGAAGACAAACATGTACATGTATTCAGTGCATAATGAATCACGTGTGCGTTCTTATACGCATTTATTTGCCACGAGTCTGCCCATACAAGGTGAAAGTCAGATGTTTGAGGTCACGCCGTGGACATTCCTCACATACATGCATGTGCTTAAATCCCATAACTATGTAGTGTGCACTGTACTGTACTGTATGCACTAGATCACACACTTTGCAAGCATCCAATAATATGCTCGAGGGGAAAGTCTATGAAATATTATGTCACCTTGCAGACCAAAGTGGCAGCCGTGGGACCAAAGAAGGCATTCCTGGTAGGATTTTCTATTGAGATTTTGCACTGATCTTATTATTGTACTACAAAGCATATTATTCAGACCGGAGCCCTTTCTATATTCTAATAGATTTGTAGCCAGGTATACTACAGCTAAATATATCTATGCAGCTATTTACTCAAGTGTGGATGTTTATCAAATGCATGCTTGTCGGAAAACAACTCTGTGTTGCAAACAACGCTCTCTCACACAGACGCACACCAACACGAGGAATTATGTGTTCATATAGTCTGTTTATGAGCACCAAACGTTAATCGCATGTTTTAAATTATAGTTATTATGGCGTGAACTTTGACAGCCCTAAATATTTTATACAAAACCAGTGAAATTGGCACGTTGTGTAATTGATAAATAGAAACAGAATACAATGATTTGCAAATCCTTTTAAACTTATATTCAATTGAATAGACTGCAAAGACAAGATATTTAATGTTGGAACTGAGAACCTTGATTTTTTTTTTGCAAATAATCATTAACTTAGAATGGTTAATGGCAGCAACACGTTGCAAAAAAGTTGGCACATGGGGCATTTTTACCACTGTGTTACATGGCCTTTCCTTTTAACAACACTCAGTAAACGTTTGGGAACTGAGGAGACCAATTTTTGAAGCTTTTCAGGTGGAATTCTTTCCCATTCTTCCTTGATGTACAGCTTAAGTTGTTCAACAGACTATAAAAATGGGACCCATTGCCTCCCTGCTTGGCACTCCGCATCAAGGGTTGGAATTGGGGGTTAAATCACAAAAAATGAATCCCGGGCGCGGCACCGCTGCTGCCCACTGCTCCCCTCAACTCCCAGGGGGTGATCAAGGGTGATGGGTCAAATGCAGAGGACAAATTTCACCACACCTAGTGTGTGTGTGACAATCATTGGTACTTTAACTTTACCTTTACAGCACTAAGTGAAACAATCCTTAAGTAGCACATCTCCAGGTGGAGAATCGCTATGTGCTTTATCTTTGACCACACTAGTAATAGTAATAAATAACTGGCAAGTGATATCTGCATGTTGGCTATCCCACTATGACGTGCAGATGCTGCAATGGTTTAAGGCAGACCTGGGCATTGTACGGCCCGCGGGCCGCATCCGGCCCTTTGCGCATCCCTGTCCGGCCCGCGTGAGGCCAATCATAAATTACAAAATAAATTTCAAAAAGTATCTATGTCGAGTGTGCAATACAACGGTGCTGCTTTTGTTTTGAAAAGCGTTATTTGTATTACTTTCGTGTGGACGTATGCGCGTGTGCGATTGTGAGTGAATTGAACGGCGCAATTACAAAATAAAGTTTAAAAAACATCTATGTCGTGTGCGCAATACAACTGTGCTGCTTTTATTTTGAAATGTGTTATTTATGCCGTATGTCCGGGGGGAACCTGTGAGTGAAGGTGCATAGAGACAAGTGATGAGACGCTAAAAAAAGAAAAGTTGATGACGAATGGCGTGTTTTTAAGAAGACATGGACTGCCAAGTATTTCTTTACATAAATTAATGGTAAAGCCGTGTGCTTAATTTGTGGTACACAGCTTGCTGTGTTTAAAGAATATAATTTTAATCGCCACTACACGAAGAAACACGAGGGAAAATACCGGAATGTGTGTGATGAAGCGCGCGCAAGGGAGGCCGATGCATTAATGGTAAAACTGCAAACCCAACAAGGACTTTTTGCCATATTTCACACCCCCAGAGATGCAGCCGTCAGGACAAGTTTCGTCATTTCTCACAAAAGCGCCAGAAAAAGTAAGGCGTTTTCTGACGGAGAGTTTATTAAGGAGTGCTTATTGGACTTTGTTGCGCTGTATGCCCGGAGACATGGACTGTTTTTCGCTAACTTTGGATGAGAGCTGTGATGTACGTGACACCGCCCAGCTGCTCTTCTTCTTACGTGGGATAACTGCAGACTTTCAAATCACGGAGTAGCTGGCAGCCATGCAGTCAATTAAAGAGACAACCACAGGTAATGACTTGTTCACATAGGTAAATGCGTGTTGGGACAAGCTGGCAGGTGTGACAATCCAATCCACTTTATTTATATAGCACATTTAAACAACAAAATGTTTCCAAAGTGCTGCACAACAATATTAAAAACAATATTCAAATATTATCCTTAGTTCCACCAATGACTGAATAAAAAGAAAAAACAATTACATATAAAACCAATATAAAAAACAATATAAAATAAATATGATTAATAACTATTTTTAACAACAGATGGTTGTCCAAATCTGATGGGGAAAAATGTTGGATAATGCAGGATAAAGTGACCATCAAAAGCAATCTACTTTTGTATAAAGTTAAGTTAGGTTAAATTAAATTATTATTATTAGTAGTAATTATTATTATTATTATCATCATTATTATTTATCTTACGGTATATCAAAAATAATATTGAGCAAAATTTAATTGAAATATTGTCGTGTGGCCCTCCAGCAGTGCTCGGGTTGCTTATGCGGCCCCCGGTGAAAATGAATTGCCCACCCCTGGTTTAAGGGTATTATTCTGTGTCTTAATTTCTTTATCACATGCGGCGCAAAAAAAAGGTCCACTATTAAAAGAAAATCATGTAAAACGCTCTGAGAAATGACAACATTTGCTGTTACGAGTTGAATTCCCCTTTAATAGCACACAATTATATATATTATACATAAGTGCGGCTGTTGATATCAGCAATAACATGTCATCGTATATGTCACGAAACCAGGACATATTACATTTCCATATTATTTATGCGTATTGCTTCAGGTCACATACTTTAAAGTGTATCTCCATGGCAACCACTTCACAAATGTCAGCTTTGGCATCAAGCTCGTGTCAAGATATTGATTTGGTTTTCTTTTTAGAAAATGAGCTGTTGTATGTCCCGCATCAATTTTTTTTTTTAAACAAAACATGTATTCACTATCACCACCGGTAAGCATATGTTACCATTATTCGTTAAAAAGAACAGATTGTAAAAAAAATAAAAAAGTAGATATTTTACACAACTACAAAATAAACCGCATTAAAAAATTAAAATTGTCTAGCACACACCTGCACTACCGTTCACACACACAAAAGCAGTCAACAATTTGCAGTCATGTTGTTATGATATCCATCAATGAATGTATAGCCTTAAGTCAGTAGCTAAACTTTGCTAACTTAAACTAACAAAATAATGCACAAGTGTGTGTTATGTTGGGCATAGTTTACATGCTTGAAACTTGCAGCACGGTCAAAAGATTAACACGCTCTCTTATCAATGGCATACAGTTTTAACCAGTCTACCTTTTAATAATTAATAAAAACATATACATAGCCAGTAAGTTTTAGTATTGGAAAATAACACTAGCATTGTAGAAAAAAAGTTGTATTGACACTAAAACAAGCATTGGTATTGTAAAATGTTGAATTGAAAAATAAAACATTAAAAAAACAATATTATATAAAATCACTGCAGGGCCAAAAACCAACATTGAATGCCTGTGACCTTGGATCCCTCAGACGGTACTGCATCAAAAAGCGACATCAGTGTGTAAAGGATATCACCACATGGGCTCAGGAACACTTCAGAAAACCACTGTCAATAACTACAGTTGGTCGCTACATCTGTAAGTGAAAGTTAAAACTCTACTATGCAAAGCGAAAGTCATTTATCAACAACACTCAGAAACGTGCCGGCTTCGCTGGGCCCGAGCTCATCTAAGATGGACTGATGCAAAGTGGAAAAGTGTTCTGTGGTCTGACGAGTCCACATTTCAAATAGTTTTTGGAAACTGTGGACGTTGTGTCCTCCGGATCAAAGAGGAAAAGAACCATCCGGATTGTCATAGGCGTAAAGTTGAAAAGCCAGCATCTGTGATGGTATGGGGGTGTATTAGTGCCCAAGGCATGGGTAACTTACACATCTGTGAAGGCATCATTAATGCTGAAATGTACATACAGGTTTTGGAGCAACATATGTTGCCATCCAAGCAACGTCTTTTTCAGCTTATTTCAGCAAGACAATGCTAAGCCACATTCTGCACGTGTTACAACAGCGTGGCTTCGTAGTAAAAGAGTGCGGGTACTAGACTGGCCTGCCTGTAGTCCAGACCTGTCTCCCATTGAAAATGTGTGGCGCATTATGAAGCGTAAAATACCACAACAGAGACCCCGGACTGTTGAACGAATTTAGCTGTACATTTGCATGTCCTCCCCGTGACTGCGTGGGTTCCCTCCGGGTACTCAGGCTTCCTCCCACCTCCAAAGACATGCACCTGGGGATCGGTTGATTGGCAACACTAAATTGGCCCTAATGTGGGAATGTGAGTGTGAATGTTGTCTATCTGTGTTGGCCCTGCGATGAGGTGGCGACTTGTCCAGGGTGTACCCCGCCTTCCGCCCGATTGTAGCTGAGATAGGCTCCAGCGCCCCCCGCGACTCCGAAGGGAATAAGCGGTAGAAAATGGATGGATGGATCAAGCAAGAATGGGAAAGAATTCCACCTGAAAAGCTTCAAAAATTGGTCTCCTCAGTTCCCAAACGTTTACGGAGTGTTGTTAAAAGGAAAGGCCATGTAACACAGTGGTAAAAATGCCCCTATGCCAACTGTTTTGCAATGTGTTGCTGCCATTAAATTTTAAGTTAATGATTATTTGCAAAAAAAAATTAAGTTTCTCAGTTCAAACATTAAATATCTTGTCTTTGCAGTCTATTCAATTGACTAGAAGTTGAAAATAATTTGCAAATCATTGTATTCTGTTTTTATTTAAGATTTACACAACGTACCAACTTCACTGGTTTTGGGTTGTGTATTTTGATATTTTTCCATACCAATCTTCAGGGTTTTTTAAAAACTCTTCATGTTTTTATTTTCATCTTACTATTTTTCAGGTTCTGTTGTATTATTTTTTAGTTTCAACTTACTAGCAGTCTTTTGACCAGGGAGTGGAGTTTAGAGTCCTGAGAGCTCAGCGCTTTGAGTCGATTGCTTGAGACATACCTGCCTGTTAACTAACACAAGAAAATGAAAATTCTTTATTCTGTTTCTTATTCAATTGTTCAAATAAGAAAAATGGACGAAACGAAATGTGCCAAACTTAAAAAAGCCTTTGTTTTTTTTTACAATGTATTTAATTTGATGGGCATGTTACATATTACCGTTAAAAATTATGGCTATCTATATATAGCTAAGACGCTCCTGGGGCCTCATGTATCAAGAGTTGTGTGGATTTCCTACTAAAAATTGACGAACCGTATTTTTCTGACTATAAGTCGCTCCGGAGTATGCATAATAAAGAAGGAAAAAAACATATGTTAGTCGCACTGGAGTATAAGTCACATTTTTGGGGGAAATTTATTTGATAAAACCCAACACCAAGAATAGACATTTGAAAGGCAATTTAAAATAAATAAAGAATAGTGAAGTGTACGTTATATGACGCATAAATAACCAACTGAGAACGTGCCTGGTATGTTAACGTAACATATTATGGTAAGAGTCATTCAAATAACTATAACATATAGAACATGCTATACATTTACCAAACAATCTGTCACTCCTAATCGCTAAATCCCATGAAATCTTATACGTCTAGTCTCTTACGTAAATGAGCTAGATAATATTATTTGATATTTTACGGTAATGTGTTAATAATTTTACACATAAGTCGCTCCTGAGTATAAGTCGCACACCCGGCCAAACTATGAAAAAAACTGCGACTTATAGTCAGAAAAATACGGTACGTTTAAATCCAGAAAACAGCATATACAAGAAAATGTAGATTGATATAAATGTGCGCAAGCAATAAGCCAAGCACATTTCTTTGTTACATTTGGAATTGATTGCAGATGTCTATGGCTGCTCTGAAAACTGCAGACAGGCTGAAATAAAAACGAAAACGTCAGGAAGGTGAAGAAGACGATGGCTGTGCATGGCCAAAACAGGCAAGCTAGGGGACCGGAGATCAATTAGCAATGTATTTAGTTTAAAAAGATAGTTGCTGCAATAATCTGTAAAACTTTAGAAGATGATTATCCCCAATACAAATATAATTTGTGTAATTTACAACAAAATGTGTTTATACATAATACCCTGCTCAGAGCCAGATTTCATGTGAAAATGATATATTATTTGGTTTTCAATCTTTTAAATTTAATCATGCCAGCATACCACAAAGGGTACGATAGACTTTTACTCTTGTTTGGTTACTCAATTTATTAATAAAAGCCAGGAAAAGACTTGATGTCACAGCCATACGTGACACAGATTTGGCCCAGTTCTCCACCGTCTCCGGTGCCATTTGTGCCGCCACGGGCTGCTGCTGTTGTCCGCCCGACTGGCCAAGTTGGTGCTGGAGTCACAGGAACACGTTGTGACAGTAATATGTGGAAAAATGATTGCCTATAAAAATTAATAGACGTCAAAAATTAACAAGAATTGAAAACATTAAATGCTTTTTGACGAAAAAGTGGATTTTGCGTCCTTTGCTTGATCTTTTTACATTGTTGAAGTCAAATGTTGGCAAAGCCCAAAGGACCACCACCGTATCAAAGTATTCACAGCCTGTAAAATATGCGTACGTCAAGCATGGAGTTGGGGGGAGTCACAGCAGATTTCCACGTTGATTTTAGGGCTGGGCGATATGGACGAAAAAGTATATCTCGATATAATTTTACTTAAACTCTATATATCTCGATATATTTTCAGGTGAAAGCATACATACACTACCGTTCAAAAGTTTGGGGTCACCCAAACAATTTTGTGGAATAGCCTTCATTTCTAAGAACAAGAAAAGACTGTCGAGTTTCAGATGAAAGTTCTCTTTTTCTGGCCATTTTGAGCGTTTAATTGACCCCACAAATGTGATGCTCCAGAAACTCAATCTGCTCAAAGGAAGGTCAGTTTTGTAGCTTCTGTAACGAGCTAAACTGTTTTCAGATGTGTGAACATGATTGCACAAGGGTTTTCTAATCATCAATTAGCCTTTTGAGCCAATGAGCAAACACATTGTACCATTAGAACACTGGAGTGATAGTTGCTGGAAATGGGCCTCTATACACCTATGTAGATATTGCACCAAAAACCAGACATTTGCAGCTAGAATAGTCATTTACCACATTAGCAATGTATAGAGTGTATTTCTTTAAAGTTAAGACTAGTTTAACGTTATCTTCATTGAAAAGTACAGTGCTTTTTCTTCAAAAATAAGGACATTTCAATGTGACCCCAAACTTTTGAACGGTAGTGTATAAATATATTCATTTTTGAGCGATATTCAGTGAAATTGAAGTGAATGACAACTGTACTGTAAACAGTCAGTGGCACTTTTATTAACCCAATTAGTCAATATGGGTATTAACAGCACAGAAAAAAAACTGTTTAAGTAGTACAGAAAATACATAACATAAATAAAACAGAAATATATTATTTCTACGTAAAATAAATGACTTAGCTGTGCAAATAATACAAAACGTATCAAACTCAGATAAAAAAATACATTGCTGGCAGGCACTTTGTGATTTCCCTTCCTGGTTCGATGACCCGCCCTATCTTGCCTTTGATTGGCCTGGGCCTAACCAATCGTGACTCATAATAGTAAACAACCAACCAATCATGGATGTTCTTATATGTGCAAGCACTTCTTGGAAGGAGGAAGGGGAGGGGTTTAGTAGCCCATGGAGCGGGAGTGGGGGAGAACAAGGAACACAACAAATGGGTGAGGGCGGACCTACGTCACTTCCGCCTACCAATACCCTAGCAACCGGGAATTCGTTGAAAACAAACCAGCTCACAGCGAACACAGCATTGACAGAAAAAGCATTTAACGAGCGTTGTGGCTTGGAAGTCGGCGTTAAATCCTTCATTTACGCATTTTTACTTATTCGCATATCGTGTGAAAAAACGAAAATGTATTATTTGCGTCAGACTCGTCTCAGTGAACTTTAAAGCTTCTCAGGCTTAGCTTAGCTTGCTAGTTAGCTTAGCCTGCGCGCTACTAAGAAAGACGCGGAAGTTATCAACAACTTTGTGTGAACACGCCGTACTTGTTGGAGCCCACGTCGAAGAAGAAGCGCTTGTTGTCCACAGTCATCGACGAGCCCTCCGGCAGCTCCGCGGGATCCTCGTCCACGCCGTAATCGTCAATAAGTTTGGCCAAAGAGTCGCGGAACTCGCTAAGTCCCTGTGCCGGGAGCGCGATGGTCTGACCCCAAGCCGGGCCCCCTGTTCACGGTCTGCCAGATCCTCAAGAACCGTCCCCGCTGGTTCTCTTTCAGGTCCATGTAGTACTTCCGATTCTCCCGCACTAGGAACTCGCTTTTCAGGGCCCGCCGCGGCTCATCCTGCACCATGCCCGGGTTGCTGGGACCCAACTGGGCGTAGTGTTCAATGAAGTCCCCCAAGTAGTCGCGGAACTCAACCGCCACCGACATAGACAGCGTGAGGCGGCTCTTGTTGCCACCGGCCCCGACTTCGGCTATCTTCAAGAAGCGGGCTTTGGCGTTCTGCTTGACGTCCAAGTAGAAGCGTTTGTTTTGGATGTCAACTCGCTTGGACGCCAGCTCCTGCGTCTCATGCTGGAGGCCGGAAGCCGAGCCCGTCCCTCCCGCTGTAGCGTGCATGGAACCGAAGCCTGGGCCCGTGGCTGCTCCTCCCTGCTCACTTCCACTGTCTCTGTCCGCCATGATGCTGCCTGCCTGCCGACTTTGGGGGACTCCAGTGAGAACCGTCCTCGTTTTCCCGGTGTAAAGCTGCGAGCCATTTGTCTCGTCTCTGTGGGCTTTTATCTCGCTTTGGCAGAACAAAATACAACCTTTGTTTTCCCTGTTTCCAGTTGTGGTTAGCACAAACAAAAACAACACAGTTTTTCGGCATTTTGGAGGCAGAATGACGGGTTTAGCCAGCGTAGGTCGACAGGTTAAAGAGTAATGGCAACGGTTTGTTTTCAACGCCAGTCTGGTTGCTATGGCTCGAAGAACCCGTATGTAGCTCAGTTGCCCGGATGTCGGCCCTCACCCATAAGCGGCGTTTGGTCATTTTAACGTGAACTAAATTATATCGATATATTTTCTCAATTCATATCTTGTTTAAAAATATATCAATATATATAACCAACTCGACATATCGCCCAGCCCTAGTTGATTTCACTCTTGATACATCTCATTGTGACGAATGGTGTACGCCAGGTTTTTGTGCATGAGCAACCTTAAAAACACAGTTTAACTGATATATCCACAAACATTTTTTTTTTTTTTTTGTTTTTTAAAGACTTTTATTTTTAAAATTCATTTTACAAAACCAATACTTTCAATTTCAGTGTCAATACAACTTTTTCTAGTATTTTTCAATACCAAAAGTTAGCTTGTACAACATTAAAAAATTAGACAATATTAATATTTTAATTAATTGTTTTTTCGGTAACACTTTGGTATGGGGAACATATTCACCATTAATTAGTTGCTTATTAACATGCAAATTAGTAACATATTGGCTCTTAATTAGTCATTATTAAGTACTTATTAATGCCTTATTCTGCATGGCCTTATTATACAACCAGTATAATACAGTACAACCCTAACCCTCCAACCCTAACTCTAACCATCCATCCATCCATTTTCTACCGCTTATTCCCTTCGGGGTCGCAGGGGGCGCTGGAGCCTATTTCAGCTACAATCGGGCGGAAGGCGGGGTACACCCTGGACAAGTCGCCACCTCATCGCAAGGCCAACACAGCTAGACAGACAACATTTACACTCACACTCACACACTAGGGCCAATTTAGTGTTGCCAATCAACCTGGGGCGGCGTGGCGAAGTTGGTAGAGTGGCCGGGCCAGCAATCGGAGGGTTGCTGGGGTTCAATCCCCACCTTCTACCATCCTAGTCACGTCCGTTGTGTCCTTGGGCAAGACACTTCACCCTTGCTCCTGATGGCTGCTGGTTAGCGCCTTGCATGGCAGCTCCCGCCATCAGTGTGTGAATGTGTGTGTGAATGTGGAAATACTGTCAAAGCGCTTTGAGTACCTTGAAGGTAGAAAAGCGCTATACAAGTATAACCCATTTATCATTTATTTATCCCCAGGTGCATGTTTTTGGAGGTGGGAGGAAGCCGGAGTACCAGGAGGGAACCCACGCAGTCACGGGGAGAACATGCAAACTCCACACAGAAAGATCCCGAGGCCAAATAACTGTAAATTAAGTCTTTGTTACTTAGAATATGTTCCCCATACTAAAGTGCTACCGTTTTTTGTTCTACAATTTTGCCTTAACGGCATTAGCTTCCACAACTCCTGCTGCAAGCATCTTGTCTATTTCAGATGTTTTAAACCCATATTCCTGCAGAACCTCCACTGTGTGTTCTCCAGTTAGCAGGCCAGAGGCGACACAAGGCTCTGCGGGGGTGCGAGAGAGCAGCGGGGCCGGCCGAGGGCTTTCCTCCCCGCCGGAGTCCTTCATGAAGGAACCCCTCTCCTGGTTGTGTGGGTGCACGCTCACCTGGTCAAACGACAACACAGGCGTCACGCACGCGTCTGTTCCATTGAAAATTCTGGACCAGTCCGCCTGGGTCTTTAAGGCGAAACGCTCCGAGAAGATCCGCCTGAGCTGCGGCCAGTCGTCAAAGCTCATCTGCGGTGGTAACTGGTCTGCGTCCAATTCCAAACCTTGAAAGAAAAAATAAATACAGTCACAGTAGGTTAAGTTGAGCAGCTAATGAGTGGTGCGGGATAATAACTGAAGGATGTATGGATTCAAAGTTTTCTGGCTCCACACTTACAATTGGTGGTTTCAATCTATGAAGTACTTTTAGGGGTTGACGTGTTCAGTCCCGAAAGTGGCCGTAATGAGACAATAAAAAGCCAAACAAAAAGGTGTCCACAAACCCTTAAGGAGCTGTTGGTAGAACTGTGGCTCGATGGCGCCCACGGCCATGTACTTGGCGTCAGATGTCCGGTAGGTGTCGTAGAAGGGTGCACCGCTATCCAACATATTCTCTCCTCGTGGACGGTCCCACATACCAATGCTGTGGGATTTCCAAACAAAGGAGCCCACGTACGCCGCTCCTTCCACCTGTAAACAGAGCTCGTTAGCGGGGCGATGCAATTACTTTAAAGGTTGGGCATTTAACTCCATTTCCTGGATCGGCCATAGAAATGAAAATAGAACTACAGAATTGTTCTCTAATTGTTCTCAACTACTGTTGTTGTTAACAAAAACAATACTGTCTATAGAGGTTGGCAGCTATTGCGGAAGTGTGGCAAGGACGTAGCTCAACTTCAAGTAACTGACCTGTTACTTCTTTAGACAGCAAACTGGTGGCGCCTGAACCAACAGCCCCTCTGCTGTTTGCAGCCAGGTATAGCACCACCTTGTTAATTATTTAATACTCAAATCAGTTCTACACGTGCGTGCATACAGTCGTGGTCAAAAGTTTACATACACTTGTAAAGAACAAAATGTCATGGCTGTCTTGATTTTCCAATACTTTCTACAACTCTTTTTTTTTGTGATAGAGTGATTGGAGCACATACTTGTTGGTCACAAAAAGCATTCATGAAGTTTGGTTCTTTTATGAATTTATTATGGGTCTACTGAAAATGTGAGCAAATCTGCTGGGTCAAAAGTATACATACAGCAATGTTAATATTTGGTTACATGTCCCTTGGCAAGTTTCACTGCAATAAGGCGCTTTTTGGTAGCCATCCACAAGCTTCTGGTTGAATTTTTGACCACTCCTCTTGACAAAATAGTGCAGTTCAGCTAAATGTGTTAGTTTTCTGACATGGACTTGTTTCTTCAGCATTGTCCACATCTTTAAGTCAGGACTTTGGGAAGGCCATTCTAAAACCTTAATTCTAGCCTGATTTAGCCATTCCTTTACCACTTTTGACATGTGCTCGGGGTCATTGTCCTGTTGGAACACCCAAATGCGCCCAAGACCCAACCTCCGGGCTGATGATTTTAGGTTGTCCTGAAGAATTTGGAGATAATCCTCCTTTTTAATTGTCCCATTTACTCTCTGTAAAGCACCAGTTCCATTGGCAGCATAAAACTACCACCACCATGCTTGACGGTAGGTTGGTGTTCCTGGGATTAGAGGCTTCACCTTTTCTACTCCAAACATATTGCTGGGTGTTGTGGCCAAACAGCTCAATTTTTGTTCCATCTGACCACAGAACTTTCCTCCAGAAGGTCTTATCTTTGTCCATGTGATGTCAGATGAAACAAAAATTGAGCTGTTTACTCAATACTCACCAATATGTTTGGTATGTGCTACAATCATTATATCACAAAAACATAAGAGTTGTAGAAATTATTGGAAACTCAAGACAGCCATGACATTATGTTCTTTAAAAGTGTATGTAAACTTTTGACCATGACTGTATACTTGCGGCAGGCCACGTTTTGGATTTTTTTGTGTGATACAGGTAACACTTCACCTACCAGGTGATGTACTATATGCAAATCATGTTACACAAAACACTGACTATGGTATGTGTTTTAAAATTAGAGTCTGACATTTAAGCAACAGTCTTGCGAAGCTAAGCAGCACAGGCACACACAGTGCAGAGAACAGCAGGCTGGCCTGGTAGTACAAAGTTAGCCCCATTTAAACAAGTTGAAATACTTATTCGGGTGTTACCATTTAGTGGTCAATTGTATGGAATATGTACTGTACTGTGCAATGTACTAATAAAAGTTTCAATCAATCAATCAATCAAAGCGGTCAATATTCGTTGCAAAAGAATTTAGCGAGTATATGCCTGTATGTTGAAGTGCATTTTCTGTTTAGATTAGTTTTGTTCAGGGGTGGGCTGTCAGGGCTAGCAAGAAATCATGATCATAATTAAAGATAAAAGTAATTTTTTATTTACTTTCCCTAAATATCTAAAAGTATTCATATTCTCTTCATGTCATATTATGCTCCTTCCAGCGCTGTTGTTTTTAGTTTATAGAGTTTTTATCCAATCAGAATTCAGCTAGCCTATGTTGCCGTGCTGTACGAAATCTGCCCAAGGCCTTCAGAATCAACAATGCGGGCACTGTAAGTGAACGGACACAAACATTTGACAGACAGTTGTAATAGCCAATCAGATCACGAGTTGTTGTCAGTAAGGCCTTCTAGCTGGCCTAAGGCAGATATATATTCTGACATAAGGTAACATAAGAACTTCATTACCCATGATGCCACAGTAGTGAAGAGCATGCGCCATAGCCCCGTTTAGGTTGAATGTTGCCGTGCCGGCAGGGGATTTTTTGATGAGCACGCTGTGGAATAGACTTTAAGAACTCAGCCAACACGCCTCGTCTGCATCTTTTATGATTAGACAAGACAACACATACCTGTATATTTGCAAGGAGTATATCCATAAATATCCATTTTCAAGAAGGATATTTAAAGAGAAACTTTGTCTTGTGAGACGATGTCGGCCAACCCCGGAAGCTCGAATGGGTGCAACAAATTGTGTTCAAATATTTTATATCTTTTTTTTTTTTTCACATTTATTGTTGTTAGCAATTTTAATTTTGACAGTACCACATAAGATATGCTTCAATTGCTGATGCGGCTTTATTGATCTTTAAATGCGCCAGAAAATACCCTGTTTCGTACACTGTTGGTGGTGATTCAATGCCCAGTAGTGCATAAATGTGTTTCTGTATAGTATTTCTCCAGCAACGGTAATGGGGTGACATAAATTATGGTATTTTGAGAGGTAATCATTGGACATAGGATATCACTGAAGGCCTAGATGGGAAACGCACTGCCCGCCACTGGTTTTGTTAATTTGTTAAATGTTTGTACAAGTTTAAAATTGCAATTTTCTCCTTCAGTCGTCCTCAGACGAGCTTCCATCGGAGTCTCCAATCATTCCGGTTCTCCATACACCCGGCCAGCTCCGTAGAGCTTTCAGCTCCCGCATCTTTCTTCAGGATGTCCACGTACGTTAGCAAGGGACGTCCTCGCTAACGTACGTGGTTCCCATAGGACCAGCCTGCTGGCCGGGAGCTCCCGATGTCTGTGGCAGTGGCCGGCCAGCCTCATCCTCCTAGCTTTACCTTCTTGCTGAGCCTCGGCAGTTGCCCGTACAGGTCCTTGCTGGTGATGTGGATGTTCTGGTCCACATTCAGAACAGCTTGTATCATTCTGGCGTAGCACCCATCTAGGGACTTCTACAGGGTGGGTGTCAGGGTCCAGCTTTCGCAGCCATACAGGAGGACAGACTCCACAGTGGCGTGGAATAGACTCAGCTTTATGTGTCGGGGGAGATTCGAGCACCACACTCTTGACATACCATTCAGGGCCCTCCACGCTAGTGCCTTCCTGATCTTAAGGTCTTGTTCTGTGGAGTTCATCCAGGAACCCAAGTACTTGAAGTCATTGACCCTGGCAGAGCGTTGCCATCTGATGTTGTTATTGGCGGGTGGTCCATGTGTAGATTATAGGTGATTACCTCGGTCTTCTTTGCGTTCAGTCTGAGGCCAACCCTGGCACATTGCACCTCCACTCTGTTCAGGAGTTCCTGTGCCTGCTCCACGCGATCAGCCAACAGGCAGATGTCATCTGCATAGTCTAGGTCTGCCAGGGCTACAGCAGGGGTTCTTCTAGACATTCTTGGTATAATTGTGAAGCCAAGCTCCTGCTCCCGCCCGTTGATGGCTTTCCTGAGCGCGTAGTCCAGAGCTATGATAAAGAGGAAGGGGGCGCGAGTGTCCCCCTGCTCCACCCCTGCCAGGATTTCAAACTCCTTGCTGATGCCATCTGGGGTTACCACCTTGGCTCTTGTGCCCTTGTACATGGCCTCTATGGCCCGGAGTAGATTTGGGGGGACCTTGTAAGCCTTGAGGATTCTCAGCATTACACCTCTGTCTATTGAATCAGATGCCTTTTTGAAATCAATGAAACACAGTACTGCTGTCAAGTCAATTTTGGCAGGAATTTTGCCTATCGTTCACAATCATGAGATACAAGAACACATGTCTTTTCTTTTTTTTAGGATTTTAAATATGATTTTAAAAAACGCTTGGAAGATGCGGCTAATGGGAGTCACCGTTGTCGCGTTCAGAGCCCTCTAAAAGAACTTCAAAACCCTCCATCAACGTTTTATATACACAGTGCAAATATATATATAATGTAGTAACAGACACAATAGGTAATATGCTCAATATTTACCGTATTTTTATCATTTTAACCATTTATTTCTTCGGGGCATTAGTTTTTGTTTCCATAGCAGCGCACTTTTTGTGTGTGTTACAATCAAGGCAGACTCGGTAAACTACAAAAACAACTATTTTTGGACAAATGAGGATTCACAACCTTATCTTTTTGAAGCTGAATATACGGAAGATGAACTATTGCTTAGCATTGGAGCAGACGGAAGCCGAGAGAGTTAGATCAGCAAGACTCGAAGCTGCAAAATGTGGAAATTGAAGCCATGCTATTTCAACATAAAAATGGAGTGCTACCCAAATAAACCTTGAAAAACATCCTCCCCCAGCTGGACCAAATGCACAACTGTGAGTCACACTTTAATATTGATCGTGATACGTGCATCACATCACCGTACAACTACAGTGCGTATGCTGTCTGGCTAACTGTGTATTAAGAAAACATGAAATGTGGGATACAACTTTAAAGATACTATAATATGATTGTTCATGTTTTTCAGTACAGATTGGTGTCTTATCGCATTGTGTTGTGCATTACAAACTCAAACGAGTTCCGTGTTGATGTAGAAGCCAGCTTGTCTCTTTCTGTCGCTAGCGTTTACAGCGAATGCCGTTTGTTACTACTGTAGTAAAAGAGTTCTTCAGTGTTCGCTCTAACAATAACAATGTCGCTACAGCATTGTTATTATACAGGTTACGGAACGTAAATTAAGTATTGACGGTTTTTGAATGCCTTTTCAAAGTGATTTAGCAGTATAATTGATTGCGCCCATTAGCTGCATTGCTAGCCACCAAGATTGAGTAGATTTTTATGTTAGAATGCGCAAAAAATAATAATTTTGTATTCTTGTCTCTCATTAGGATTGTGAACGATCGGCAAAATCCCCCCCCCCCCAAAAAAAGTGCAGGTCCCCTTTATATATGTGTATAAAATGTTTTAGCATAATAAAATACATGAGTCATATCCAATTATGCAAATTAGACAATACCATATTGAAACCCACCTCCACTGCCACAAAAGGATTGACAATCTGTGGAAATCACTTATGGATTAGTAACTGAATGGTATTCCAGTATTGATCATTATTTCACTTGTTTTGTTTGAGTGCATAGTCAAATCTCCTGCTTCCCAGCTGACCCGTGACCCGAATAAAGAGAAGTGATATAGGAAAAAGCATGTAGGGATTATGCATATCCTTCTGTATTTTAATTTGGAATACACAATGTTGGAATGGTCACAGCAATTTTTATTCCATCAAAAGTAGGCCTATCAGTTAATAAGTGGTATTAGTGGTGATCTTTGGTTTATTGTCCTAAAATGTAAGTGGTATTAGAGTTTGGTTGTGGTGATGGGCTCCAAATGTTTCATAGCTATCCATCCATCCATTTTCTACCGCTTGTCCCTTGCGGGGTCGCGGGGGGTGCTGGAGCCTATCTCAGCTGCATTCGGGAGGAAGGCGGGGTACACCCTGGACAAGTCGCCACCTCATAGCAGGGCCAACACAGAAAGACAACATTCGCACTCACTCACACACTAGGGCCAATTTAGTGTTGCCAATCAACCTGTTTCATAGCTATATATGCAATAAAAAATGGCAACCAATGCAACCTTTTTTCTCAACCTAAATTAAAAAAACAGTCCCATTGATGCAAAGGCATTAAACAGCTCTTATTTATTGTGCATAACAACAAACTACAATCAAAAAAAGAAACAAAAAACGGTGAAAAACATGCCGATTGGGTCAAATAAGGTTAAAAAAAGACGAGTGGGGGTGGAACAAGCTGATGCTTTAAAAGCTTTTCTGGAAAAAATGAAATTACATTTATAACGATTCCATCTTGGCGCTTGTCAAAACTGATGGCCAGATGCTCGACTTGTCAGTGGCGAAAAGTGCAACAATTACACGGTGCATGAGTCACGCAGAATATATGTCGCAAAAATTGACGAAGGCAAGCCACGACTTTGTTGACTGGCAACTGAAACTAAAGGAGTCCTCTCGCATTGATTTTGTTCAATTCATATTGGACTGTATTGTATATCCATGTGTCATTGTAACATATAATGCTAATCCTTTTTAGGGATGCTAATCCACCTTCCACAATCATCCATTAATGGATGAACTCTTCTGCACACAATTCACTGCAGCAGTTATTCATAATGAATAGAGTGCATACATGTGTGGTTTTATTGATCTGATGAATTTTTGCCTACATCAAATCTGAGGTTTGTGCAATGTTTTACCACACACAGTTTTATAAATGAGGGCCCTAGACTGCCAGAAAATAAGAAAACGTAGCAGGAGGGATCAGTGCTGCCAACTGAGTCAATACATTATACGAATATTCAGACCCCTCTTGATACTCCTTTTCTTTAAAAAAAAAAAAAAAAAAAAAAAAAGCAACAAATCAAGTGAAAATACTTTTTTAGCACGTATAGCTTTCCCTAACGAAAGGTAGTATGCATGCCTTAATATGTAACAATAAACAATATTATTAATAACCGCGGTAAAAGTCCTGACAGTTATTACTATTTTATTTAATTCAAATTATGTGAAAACCGTGCTAGATAACTGCACTTTGATAAACTCATGGACTGACTGACCCCAGATTGCTGACATGAAAAAATGAGACATTCACGACATAACCCAATATAAACTACCGGTAATAATCACATTGCTGTCTGAGCAATTAAGCTATTCAATTGTGTGCATTGAACCTAGAAGCTGTGCTCTCTTAAAAAAAGAGTGATTGTTTTATACTCAGGAATAAGATACTATTGTGTTTTACGGTGCGTTCATCCATCCATCCATTTCCTACCGCTTGTCCCAATCGGGCGGAAGGCGGGGTACACCCTGGACAAGTCGCCACCTCATCACAGGGCCAACACAGATAGACAGACAACATTCACACTCACATTCACACACTAGGGCCAATTAAGTGTTGCCAATCAACCTATCCCCAGGTGCATGTTTTTGGAGGTGGGAGGAAGCCGGAGTACCCGGAGGGAACCCACGCAGTCACGGGGAGAACATGTAAACTCACACAGAAAGATCCCGAGCCCGGGATTGAACTCAGGACCTTCGTATTGTGAGGCAGATACATTAACCCTTTTTCCACCGTGCTGCCCACGGTGCGTTCAATGAATCATAATAAACACAAAACCTGCAAAATAGTGGGTTTTCTAACAGTGTGTCTATTTTTTTAGTATTTTTTTTAAATTGCTTGGTCAAAAGTAGAGATGTCCGATATTATCGGCCGATAAATGCTTTAAAATGTAATATCGGAAATTATCGGTATCGGTTTCAAAAAGTAAAATTTATGACTAAAACGCCGCTGTACGGAGTGGTACACGGACGTAGGGAGAAGTACAGAGCGCCAATAAACCTTAAAAGGCACTGCCTTTGCGTGCCGGCCCAATCACATAATATCTGCGTCTTTTCACACACACACACACACACACACGTGAATGCAAGGCATACTTGGTCAACAGCCATACAGGTCACACTGAGGGTGCCCGTACAAACAACATTAACACTGTTACAAATATGCGCCACACTGTGAACCCACACCAAACAGGAATGACAAACACATTTCGGGAGAACATCCGCACCGTAACACAACAAACACAACAGAAGAAATACCCAGAACCCCTTGCAGCACTAACTCTTCCGGGACACTGCAATATACACCCCCCATTCAATTTAACATTCTGACAGTAAAATTGCATTTGTGTCAAAAACATGTTTTTCTTTTTATTATGCAAGCTCGTAATAACTTAATGATTAATCATAATTCAAAAGTGGGATTAACCTGATAAAAAAAAAAAAAAACATTTGACAGCACTAAAAATATAAACTTTGTAAACAGTCCTTACTTTCACATGAGAATCAGAATATTAACTTCAGGGAAAATAAATGGTATGTAAAGATCATTTAATTTTATTTCAATTCCAGTCAATTAAAAATGTAATATTGAAGTGAGTAACTGCTGCCAAGCAAGATAAGGCGTTGTCAGTCAGCATACTGCCGGTTTGGAAATGTCCTCAGAACAGCGGCACTATTCCTATATGGGCATGGCAATGAGATAGATCATGTTTATGCATCACAGATTTTTTTCAATTCCATTTAAGGAAATAAGGAACGTATATAATGCAATAAATTAATACAGGAGGGCTGCTGTGACTCAAAGTGCACATCAAATATTCTTCCCGTCATCCAGGCTTACTATTTTACACCAATGACTACTCCCACTTTAATGCTTCGGTTTACACTGAAGAAATAGCAAGTATGTACGAGTATACTGATTTGTGAGGGAAATTCAAAACTGTGACACACCACAGAATGCTTACTGACCATGCTAGCGTCAATGATCTGTCCTTTCCCCGACTTTGTCCGCTCCAGCAGCGCCAGGACGATACCAAGGGCACAGGTGAGCCCGCCGCCTGCAAAGTCTGCTAAGAGATTCAGTGGCGCGTACGGCTTCTCTCCGCTACGACCCAAACGGGATAAAAGCCCTGTGGTGTTAAAAAACACATACAACGTGTTACAATAAAAGATTGTGATAAATAAAGCTCACCTTATAGCCAGGGAGTTTATTTACCTATTTGGGATACTTCTATGAATTGAAAACGCATTTTTTTAACATGCATAATAATTTAGAGTGCATGACAAAGTGGAAAGGAAAACTTAGTCACATTACACGTAACAACAAATGTTGTAATAGCGGTAAGTGCATCATGATTAAGACCCTTAAAATCATTGTAAACAACAGTACGCCATTACTTTCACACCAACAGCTGAGTAACATTTTAAAGCATAGTCAGAGGTAGATAAAGCTGCTGGATGCTGACCACACATGTTACTGCCAACTTGTGGAATAAAAAAAACTGTACCAGGTGGTTGCCTACTACAACAGCTGTTATGGCTGCTGTTTTTTGACACAGCGTAACCTAGAGGCGCTGGCAATTGATTGCTTTTGTAGACCACACATCCGGTGAATATAGAATACGGTGTTTTTTCCGATAACAGCGGTACATGGGGCTGGGCCAATACAACAATCTCAATATATATCGCGATAGACATGTAATCAATATTTAAAAATTGAGTTTAAAAAGAACCTAGATGAAAAGTTGACATGGAAAGCTCATATTGCATGTGAATTGATTGATTGATTGAGACTTTTATTAGTAGGTTGCACAGTAAAGTACATATTCCGTACAATTGACCACTAAATGGTGACACCCGAATAAGTTTTTCAACTTGTTTAAGTCGGGGTCCACTTAAATTGATTCATGATACAGATATATACTATCAGATATATACTATCATCGTAATACAGTCATCACACAAGATAATCACATTGAATTATTGACATTATTTACAATCAGGGGTGTGGAGGGGGAGGAGGGGTAGGATATGGACAGCAAGTAGTGGACAGAGAGAGAGAGAGAGAGAGACAGAGAGACAGAGAGACAGAGAGACAGAGAGAGAGAGAGAGAAATAAGGTATCTAAATAGCTTATTTATTTTGAACAAGGTTAAATACAGTTTCCTGTACAACACAATTAGAATGTTATATTGCTCAATTATTCTACCTTATTTCAATTATTGTGCAGAAATATGGGGAAATACATATCACAGCAACATAATGCCTTTATTTCTTTAACAGAAAAGAGCAATTCGTATTATTTTTAAAGTAGGATATAGAGACCACACAAATCCACTCTTCATTAGGGCAGGATTATTAAAACTAACATTCATTGTAGAATTGCATACTCTATTAGTGATGCTCAAAGCTAGGAATAAAGTTATTCCGAAGGACTTACAAAAGTTATTTGTGTTCACATCTGAAGATAAGAATCACAGAAGGCCGTATGACTTTAAACATTCAAGAGTGCGAACAAATTTGAAACGAATGTGCTTGTCTGCTGTTGGTGTGAAAGCATGGAATTCTCTAAAGAAAGACTTAAAAAGTTGCAAAAATATTTTTGAATTTAAAAAGATTTACAAAAAGAGACAACTGGAATTATATCAAATTGATTTTGATTGGACGTGTCATTGTGAAAATGCTTAAATGAAAATTAAAAAGTATGATGGCGTTCGGGTGTTGGTGGAGGCAACAGTGTAAATTCTAAATCTAAATAAAGATCTAAATAATTTGTTTTACAAAAGGGGGCAGATAAATATAATATTATTCGTCCATCTGCTTCTTTCTGATTATGGAAATGTATAAGAAACAAAAACCAATGAAAGTGTGAACTGTACATGGCTTGTATATATGCATTTTCATGAAAGGAATAAAAAGAGATGATGATGATGATGAAGAACCTTCGATAGGTAAACTTTTTTTTTTTGTTCGGAAGAAACCGGAAAGACTGTAGCATGGGTGGTTGCATGAACAAAGGCACTCTCGATTTAGTAACCTAGCAAAACAGGGAGTGTGTCATCTTGCTATCTCGCTGTTGGTTCTCTGCATGGAGTGAGAAGAGAAACTAAAAATATGTGCTGCACAGAGCAGATAATTTGTCGATAAAACAGGAAGTCACTTTGACTGTCTGGCAGTTTTTTGGATATTTTCAAACGGACCGTAGTCTGTTGCGGCACTCATCTTTTCTTTCCAACCCTTGTCCGTTCTCTATTCGGATGTACAGAAACAACAGGTAGGAACTAAAGTGCGGGACTGTATAAATACAATAAATAACAAAATATAAAACATGTGCTGCTTTAAAGTAATACATTGGTCTAATAATATCAAAGTAATAATTACTGCATCACATAAATTCATTTCCATAACTAAATAGGAATAACAGACCAAATTAAATGTTACACAGACCATGTAACTTCCTGGCAGTAGCCCTGGAAAAAAATGTTCTTCTCAAGTTTCTCTATGTTTACATGTTCACACTTTGCACTATTTTGTTACACTTTATTAAGCATTTCTTACATATTACTTATTTTTGTACTTCAATTTAAAAAAGTTAATGTTATGTGTTTATTGTGATTTTAGAATTGTGTTTACATTGATTGAGTGTTTTACTGGGTTGTTTCTTTCTGCTTTTATTTCCGAGGGGATTATAGTCAGAGGAAGAAGGCTACATTTGAAATAAAAATGTTAACATTTAATATATTTTTCTCCTTGTCCATATTTTTCATAACATATAAAAAATAAATATCAATAATTATTGCTATCGACCAATATAAAAAAAACTTATATCATGATACAGTTTTCAGCCATACCACTACATACATACTACAGACTACATACCATAGCTACATGTAGCATTTACGGTATTTTACAAACTAGAGGAGCCTAAATCAGGAGGAATAAAATCATCGATTAATATTCCCACCCTTATTCCCTCATACAAAAATCACAAAATGTTGCCTATAATAAAAATAGCATCACTATACAGTATAGCTCAGGGACCCTCAATGGTTGGCCCGCAGACAACGTCTGGCCTGCCAAAGCTTTTCATTTGGCCCACCGAACATTACCCAAAAGTAAGCCATTTAGGCCATGTCCACACAAACACAGATACTTAACAAACACACACTTATCTCTGCATTTAGGCCTCGTCTACACGCAGACGCATACCTTTGTCTTCAAAAACGCAGACTTTTACAAACGCTGGCCAAAGTGTAGAGTTCCAAAACTCTCCACTTAGCGTATGCGTGTACACGGCACAAACGGAGACTTGTGATGACGTCACGGTTGTGCGCTGTCATTTCCAAGCTCAACAACACCGCCTTGCTGCTTTTAAACACACTATAAGAGGACTTAATGTATGTTTGAACATAAACATGCTGCTATTTTCACTCAACATAAATAAAAAAGACACATCAAAATGGCCTTTGCGACACTCCCGCCGGCACTAACAACAGTCAGCTGTTTTGGATGAGATCGCAGTGGAACTTCCAGCTGATGGGACAATTTGACAAGCAAGACTTTTTGCTGTGTGTCATAAAAAAGTTGCAACATTATCTTTTGTTTTACGTCCTTATTTAACGACAAATTATGAAGTTAACTTAAATGTGTTGCTTCCATTTTTGCAGATGGAGTCGGGCGCAACCGTGCTTGCGCGTAAAAAGCAACCAAGCAACTAAAAAAAACCCAATGTAGCGTCCTCCTTGTAGTATGTACTGATGTTAAATGTACCAATGATTCTCACACACACACACACGAGGTGTGGTGAAATTATTCTCTGCATTTGACCCATCACCCTTGATCACCCCCTGGGAGGTGAGGGGAGCAGTGAGCAGCAGCGGTGGCTGCGCCCGGCAATCATTTTTTAAATTTAACCCCCAATTCCAACCCTTGATGCTGAGTGCCAAGCAGGGAGGTAATGGGTCCCATTTTTATAGTCTTTGGTTTGACTCGGCCAGGGTTTGAACTCACAACCTACCGATCACAGGGCGGACACTCTAACCACTAGGCCACTGAGTAGGTAAAGTAAAGACAAAATACACTTCATTACACATGTACCATATCACTATATCCATGATTAAATGCTGTATAATTCGATGAGTTTTGCAGCGACACACGCACATCCGTGTGCTTTATACCTGTATAGGCACTTAAACACGGAAAATGGTTTCCTTGGCTCATAAGTGCGCGCTGATCTTAGAAATAATGCACACTTCACTGCACATGTAATACATCACCATGGTGCTAAACACATTATAATTCTATGAGTGTTGGCTTTTAGCAGCACAGGCGTGCATTCACTCTTTAATAATGTTCCCAGGATTATGTGTACATGCAGGCTGGTTTTAAAGAGAGTACATGTCATTGCACGTCTAGTGTAGCAAAATAACCAAATCAAAATAAACATAATAGGAGGTGTAATGCCACCAAGTCAGCTATTGCTGCTTTTTTCAGGCTTCTGATTGGACAAAATGTGCATGACAGCAAGTGTATGTGTTTGTGTGTAGACAGAGACAGTTTTGAAACTACAATTGTGTGGTTGGAGAGTGTTTTAACCACAAATGTGTTTTTGAAACTCTCTGTGTTCGTGTGGACTTGGCCTAAGTCTCAAAAGAGTAGTGCACGTTCATGCAGTACTTCCTGTGACCTGTAGAGGGCAACAGCGAGGCGCACATGTTGCAACGAAGCCACAGTCAGCAGTAGAGGAAGATGACTGGCATGTAAACAAACATGGAACTAATAGCAACAGGGGCTGACAAGTCAACTCAGGTGATTAATCACTAAAAATGATCACATTATTCATGTATGTACGCAGATTAAGTTTTAGATAAAATTGTTACCAAGTTTTAAGCAACAAAAAGTTGTGAATTTGGGTAAATTGTTTTTAAAATGCTCCTGGGTGACATTCTGACATTTAAATTTAATTTGTGCCAAGATATTAGGGTATTTTTAAACTTAATTTAATAAATGCAGGCGAGTAATAAACTGTGATTAATCATGATTAATCCAAATTCAAAAGTGTGATTAATCCATACTTGCCAACCCTCCCGATTTTCCTGGGTGACTCCCGAATTTCAGTGCCCCTCCTGAAAACCGCCCGGGGCAACAATTCTCACAAATTTCTCCCGATTTCCACCCGGACAACAATATTGGGGGCGTGCCTTAAAGGCACTGCCTTTAGCATCCTCTCTCACCTGAAAGGGAGACTATTATATAAGTCTCCGTTATCCATAAGTTTATCTATAACCCATAAAGTAGGCAGGTACGGAGCTATTTCTCAGCGTGTGTTTGTTCCAGCCGGCACGTTAATGCACTGACACACAACACCCGGATTCCCATCATACATTGCTTCAAAACTACGGCAAGTAGTAATGTCCAAAAACATAACAGAGACAAAGCAGAAGAATGAAGAAGAGACATGGCGACGACGAGTAAGAGGAAGTACGCTTGCAAGTTCCAAAATGGTAGAATTTGAATGTTCCACCATCGTTACAGAGAGGTGCAGTTTTTTATGATGCTCATGTGTTAATAACACCAACTTTTTTTTAGCCTTTTCAAAAAACATACACATGCATCATGGTTGGTTATATAAATTAGACAACAACGTCATAAACATTCCTCCAGCCGCCAAACATTTGTGCACAAGTACAAGTTCTTTGGCTGTGTCACTGTGACCCGTCAATCATTTAGCACAAGAGATGGCGAGATGATCATTTGCTAAAATAGTATTTAATTCCAACCCAAGGCAGTGTGGTCTTTGCAACAAAAAAAAACTCTAAAATGCAGAACACTGCCAAGGCTGGAACATTTATCACTAGTTTAATTTTGTATCCAACACAATATAATGTACCAATTTGGTAGACATAGCACATTTTGGAAATTAAAAGTGGCGTGCTTTTTGCCCCCATTATAAAATGTATTTTTTATCATATTTTAGGAATTCATGTAATAGGAATTACACTGATTTTGTAGTCACTTGTCACAAAAACGTGTACATAAGTCACAATTACACAGGAATATGGTCGCATTTTGCACGTTTATAACGAATTAAGAAAATATCGTAATATCGATATAATTTATTTCACGTTAAAATAACTAAATGCCGCTGATTTGTTGCGTTCCTTGTTCTCCCCTGCTCCCCTCCATGGGCTACTAAACCCCTCCCCTTCCAAGACGCGCTTGCACGTATAAGAACATCCATGATTGGTTGGTTGTTTACTATGATGAGTCACGATTGGTTGAGATTAGGCCAAGCGGGCGATTTATATATTAAAAAAAACTAGTGGAAGATGGCAGAGGGATTCTCTTCCTTAGATTTTTCTTTTAGCGATGTAGACAACGTCCAGGAAACCCACAATGCGTCTACTTGGCCACATTTGGACAAATGCATGCGTCTGGATAAAACAATGGCCAACATTTGAGTGGTTTACCATGTAAGCCTAAATCAAAACTGCTCTTGACATGGAAGACGTGGAATACACATTTAAGAACACACATGATTGTGGACATGTGATGACTTTTGCTATAGTATAGTCTGTCTAAATGCTACATTTCATTTTCATTGGTGTTTTACAACAAGACAGTAGCTGACATTTTGTTCATTATTTCTATTCTTTATATTTTGACATTGAATAGTTGAATCATTTTGAAACAAACAACAAGATCATATTCGCACAGTTAAGTCAAGTCACTTATTGGCGCTGACCACAGACGTGTGGTCTAGTAGGACTGTAGGTCTAGTAGGACTGTCACACACGCCGTACGTGTGTGACAGTACATTACATCATCGACTGGGAATTAAAAAGTGCCTGCCTGCAAATGTATTAAATATTTATATCTGAGTTTTATACATTTTGTGTTATTTGCACAGCTACGTTATTTATTTTATGTAGAAAGAATATGTTTCTATTTTATTTATACATTCTTTGTTTTTCTATTTTTTTGATGTTATGTAATTCTGAGCTACTTAAACAGTTTATTTTCCGTGCTGTTAATACCCATCTTGACTAACTAGGTTAATAAAAGTGCTACTGACTGTTAACAGTACAGTTGTCATTCACTTCAATTTCAGTGAATCTTGCTCAAAAATGAATATTTTTATATAAATATTTTCACCGGAAAATATATTGCGATATATATCGAATACCGAGTTTAAGTAAAAATATATCGAGATATACCGTATTTTTCGGATTATAAATCGCAGTTTTTTTGTGCGACATATACTCCGGAGCGATTTATGTGTGAAATTATTAACACATTACCGTAAAATATCAAATAATATTATTTATCTAATTCACGGAAGAGACGAAGCAAATGTCAGCAATCGTCACACACACGTCAACCAATAAGAATTCGGCGGGGGAGGGTCATGGCAGAAGTGCATTGTGGGTCATGGGATGCTAACTGCTATATGCTATATGCTACTGCCGTAGCTATTAAAATGGATCATTTAAAAAAAAACTGAGAAGGGCTGAACAAAAATGGCAACGAAAAGGAAATCATATACTGCAGATTACAAACTGGACATAGTGAAATATGCAGCAGAAAACGGCGATCGACGAGCAGAAAGAAAGGACGCTAGCGGCGCATACCAGGAGCGACAACGAGGAAGAAGATTTCATCGGATTTAGCGATCAGGAGTGACAGATTCTTTGGTAAACGTATAGCATGTTCTATATGTTCTAGTTATTTAAATGACCCTTACCATAATATGTTACGTTAACATACCAGGCACATTCTCAGTTGGTTATTTATGCGTCATATGGCGTACACTTATTCAGCCTGTTGTTCACTATTCTTTATTTATTTTAAATTGCCTTCCAAATGTCTATTCTTGGTGTTGGATCTTATCAAATAAATTTCCTCCAAAAATGCGACTTATACTCCAGTGCGACGTATATATGTTTTTTTCCTTCTTTATTATGCATTTTCGGCCGGTGCGACGTATACTCCGGAGCGACTTATACTCCGAAAAATACGGTACTTTTTCGTCCATATTGCCCAGCTCTACTGTGTGGTGTGCACTAATTGGCTGAAGCGCTTGTGGTTCGGTCTCAAATAGATGGTGAAAAAAAAAACTATGATGATGTCAGGTATAAGATTTAGTAGTAAAAAAAAAAAAAAAGCATTTTTTCTGGTTAATGTCTGTCATATAAAATGTATATAAAACATTTATTTAAACACTGCAGTTCTTTTCAACCACATATTTGTTGTCGATACATCTCTCATACAATTCCCTTTCAACGTAACCCACAATGCAAATACTTTTTTTTGTCGTTTTCTGATCTGACAAAGAAGAGGCCTTGGCACGGCAATTCTTTGTCCTTCTCTTGCCAATCTCACCAAACCATGGGCCCTTAAAAGCTGTTGTCATATGTTCTCACAAGCCCCCTCCAAGCAGCCCTTTTCTTTGTCGATTTGAGATTTGTAGTCATTTTAGAGAAGTCACACGGTTATTATTACAAACTGACTTCACACAGGAATGCGCGTTCAATATCAAACATGCTAATCCATTGAACATGGCTAAAAATGAGCGGTCGTGGGTGTGTGTGTTAGTACCAGACATGGCCAGGTAGTTGATGTCATGGCCAGCTGCAGAAGCATACATCCCACTTTGTCCATATCCCGTCAGGTGAGCGTAAACCAAACCAGGATTTTCCTTTAGCAGCTCCTGTGGACCTAGACCAAGCTTCTCCATCACACCTGTGAGAACCAGAAAACACACAAATATTCTTTATGGTCTGTATTCTGTTAACACCTGATCCATTGGTATAACCGACCTTTACGGTAAGGCTCGAGTACGACATCCGACTGGACACAGAGCTTCCGGAGCAGGGCGACACCCTCGGAAGTCTTCAGGTTGATGGCCACCGATCGCTTCCCCCGGGTCTGTGTATCCAAAGAGGCGCCGGCCTTGGTGCGGTCCACACGGATCACCTTGGCTCCGAAGTCTGCCAGGATCATTCCGCAGAACGGTGCTGGAGCCAGGCCTGCCAGCTCAACAACTCGTATCCCGGCCAGCGCCATGATGAACTATAAGATAGATCATTTATAGTGGTATACATTAATTAAATACAAAGCTTGTGTTAAGGATGTACATACTATTCAAATAATTTAATATTGACATGCACCTGGGGATAAGCTGATTGGCAACACTAAATTGGCCCTAGTGTGTGAATGTCAGTGTGAATATTGTCTGTCTATCTGGCTTCAGCACCCTCCACGAACCTGATAGGGACTAGCAGTAAAAAATGGATGGATGATCAGGAGCTCAGTGGCCTTGTGGTTAGAGTGCCCGCCCTGAGACTGGCAGGTTGTGAGTTCAAAACCCGGCCAAGTCATAACAAAGACTACAAAAAATGGGACCCATTGCCTCCCTGCTTGGCACTCAGCATCACGGGTTGGAATTGGGGGTTAAATCACCAAATGATTCCTGAGCGTGGCGCACGCTGCTGCTCACTGCTCCCCTCACCTCCCAGGGGGTGAACACGGGGATGGGTCTAATGCAGAGGACAAATTTCACCACACCTAGTGTGTGTGTGTGTGTGTGACAATCGTTTGAACTTTAACTTTAACTAATTAACTCCTGAGGCAGTTCAGGCCAATGGAGTGCTTCAGCAAATGTGCTGTTGAGTAAACACTGATTGAATTAACGGTTTAATAAATAATAAATGATAAATGGGTTATATTTGTATAGCGCTTTTCTACCTTCAAGGTACTCAAAGCGCTTTGACAGTATTTCCACATTCATCCATTCACACACACATTCACACACTGATGGCAGTAGCTGCCATGCAAGGCGCTAACCAGCAGCCATCAGGAGCAAGGGTGAAGTGTCTTGCCCAAGGACACAACGGACGTGACTAGGATGGTAGAAGGTAGGGATTGAACCCCAGTAACCAGCAACCCTCGGATTGCTGGCACGGCCACTCTACCAACTTCGCCACGCCGTTTAGAAGAAATTCCTGTAAAAATCCACATAAACGAGCGTCTGATATCTAATTATGAAAACATTTCACAATAAAATCTCTTGAAATCGGCAGTGACTTGTCAGTGAAACTCTCACGAAAAGCCCCCAGGTGCCCTGAACGCACCACGGCTAAAAACAAAGCTAGCTTCGTACAAAGTGCAATACCACGAGTTCGCTCACTAGGTTGACTCTTAAAAAGGGCAAGACGAGACACAGAAACGCCCGTAAAAGCTTAAACAAATAAGTTCTGGGTGGTGGGAAACGGTCAACTTAGTGACACTGCCGTTAGACCTTAAATACAAGTGGCTACAAAGTCCAAAGTGACACACAGTACACATGTTATCAGAGCGAGTAGTACCAGGAGACTTTTCTTTTCAACTGACAATGAGTCGTCATTACAAAATAGTCTGCCTTTAAGTAAATGCACGTATAAAAGAAGATCTTACCAACCTTTCTTCGTTCCAGGTGAAAAGGACACCTGTGTGGCGGTTTATAAAGCCTCAAACCAGCTCGCCTTCGGCGTTGATCACGTGACTATGAAATCCCGGAAGTGGTCGAGTTACCCGTATATGTATGTGTCACGTGATGTACACATCCGGATTGCTGTTTTTGGGCAGCTACTCAAGACAATGATAAATAAATAAATGATAAATGGGTTATACTTGTATAGCGCTTTTCTACCGTCAAGGTACTCAAAGCGCTTTGACAGTATTTCCACATTTACCCATTCACACACACATTCACACACTGATGGCGGGAGCTGCCATGCAAGGCGCTAACCAGCAGCCATCAGAGGCAAAGGGTGAAGTGTCTTGCCCAAGGACACAACGGACGTGACTAGGAAGGTAGAAGGTGGGAATTGAACCCCAGTAACCAGCAACACTCCGATTGCTGGTACAGCCACTCTACCAACTTCGCCACGCCTATTTACACACTAAGGACAATCCTACTGATAGGTATTTTTTCGTGGACAGTCAGTGAACACGCAACCAAATGACCATTTACGGGGTCATATTGTGACTTGTAATCAAATTGTAATCTAAAACACTTCATTTTGGTCTACATAACATGTAATGGTGGTTCTTTGGTCCAAATGTTGACCGCCTTACTGCATCGCTTTTTTCAGGCTCAGGCAGTGAAAATAAGTTTTCACAGTGAACCAACAAGACACAAATTACAGGTTGTACTGTTGCAGGATTTAGCTGCATTACAATGACTGTTACACCTTTAATTATGACAAAAAAATAATAATATTGTTGCTTTTTCCCCCCTTATAATATTCCCTTTTTTCTTTTTCAGTGTGGCTTTAATACTCGTGTTTTACTGCAAAAAAAAATTTTAAATTTCATTTCATCAGATTGTGACACTTCTACAGCAGTGGTCCCCAACCTTTTTGTAGCTGCGGACCGGTCAACGCTTGAAAATTTGTCCCACGGACCGAGGGGGGGGAGAGAATGTTATTTTTTATTTTTTTATTTTTTTGTCATAAAGAAATACAATCATGTGTGCTTATGGACTGTATCCCTGCAGACTGTATTGATCTATATTGATATATAATGTATATATTGTGTTTTTATGTTGATTCAATACAATTTGTATTTATTTTTTAAAATATTTTTTAGTATTTCTTGTGCGGCCCGGTACCCATCGGTCCACGGACCGGTACCGGGCCGCGGCCTGGTGGTTGGGGACCACTGTTCTACAGTACATGCGTGTTTTTTGGTTTTCTCTGAGGCTTTAGGCATCACACTTCAGTTATTTAAAAAAGAAAATAATCATTGAGAACACCATGAAAACTTCTCTATTATGGAACCACAGGTTTATGTTTGATTTAGCTTGATCATCTCATGAAGGTCACCCTGTACTTTTATTCTTCTCAGAATGATTACAAAATGAGATTGCATCATTGATATACAGTGTTTTTTTCCCAAGTGATGAGAATGCCTTTCATTTGTAATGCCTTCCTGTTAAAATTGAACAGGAATGGAAAGTCACACCATGTTGCCTTTTCACACACGCCATTGTGTTT
Organism: Entelurus aequoreus; assembly: GCF_033978785.1. Taxonomy (NCBI): domain Eukaryota; kingdom Metazoa; phylum Chordata; class Actinopteri; order Syngnathiformes; family Syngnathidae; genus Entelurus; species Entelurus aequoreus. The sequence goes on along the minus strand of NC_084751.1, from coordinate 24,750,333 downwards.
CATTATTGAGCCAACACTCATTACAATTTGTGGAGCACAAATACCATTTTTTAAACTAATATCAGTCAGTATTCCTGCGCTCAACACTATTTATTTGGCAAGTATAGGGGTCTGCTGTGTCGTACAGCAGAGAAAGGACAGGAAGAGTTGGCAGAAACCGGAGGTCTGACTACAGAAATTGCTGGGGGGCGGGGGGCAAAGCATAATGTGCCAAGTTTGTATAAGCTAGCAATGAGCAATGTTGACTACACAGAGGACTTAGACAACAAATATATAAATATTGGTCCATTACCATTAAATTAAGAAAAACATTATAATAACATTAACATATTTTAAATATAATTATTATAATATAATTATGAATAAAATAAATATAATTGCTAAAAGTATTAATAACATTTTAAAATGTATTAATTATGTAGATTTTAAACACATATTAGGAATTATAAATAATAATAATAAAAAAACATACAACTACTATATGATTATTATGATATAATTATAAATATGATTAATGAAAAAACTCATAAAATATTAAAACTAATTATTTTTATTTTTTAATAAATAATGAAATATAAATACAAGTAATATTGATATAAATAATAATAAAAACATAAGTATAACATAAATATAAATATTATAATACAATTGTAAACATATACAGTATATATATATATATATATATATATATATATATATATATATATATATATATATATATATATATATATATATATATACTGTGTATATATATATATATATATATATATATATATATATATATATATATATATATATATATATATATATATATATATATATATGATTTAATACAAATATATGATTTAATACAAATATTCATGAAATGATGAAATTCTGTAACATTTTTAATAAATATTAAAACATTTCAGTCAAATATTATTAAAACAATAAAACCAGAAGCATAATATTATTATGATTCTTATGATATAATTATACATAAAATATATATAATTAATGTAAATATTAATACAACTTTTAATAAAGGATTTTAATATTTTTTATAAAGATTTAAAAATGACAAACAAACATTTTTTATTCCAAATAATAGTGAAACAACTAGTGATGTCAAATGATTTAAAAAGTGATTAATAGCACCGAAAAAATGCTGAGAAAAGCCTTCAGCTTGCGGTATTTTTTATTTAAATTCAGTACTGCAGCAGGTCAAAACATATATGACCAAACAGTGGCTTTATGAAGTCGTTTTTAACTGGCGTGGAGCCATTTAGAAAAAATATAAAGTCCATAAAAATCGCTTAAGTTAACACATCAAAAAACTGTTTTCTAAAAAGATACAAAAGCAAGTATTGTACGTTGAACTTGTCTCTTTTCCGCTCCTTCAGATAGTGAAAAATTCCTATCAATCAAATATCATTGTTCACAATCACCAAATAAAATCATAGATATGCCCTCAATACTTATGTGTTCTGTTTGGCAAAGAGGTAAAGCTTAGTCTTGCTAAATTGCAACAGTCATGTGACAGGTTAGCAATAAATGCCAGTCTGTATAGCCCAGGGGTAGGCAACCCAAAACGTTGAAAGAGCCATATTGGACTAAAAATACAAAAAAAAAATCTGTCTGGAGCCGCAAAAAATGAAAAGCCTTATATAAGTGTTATAATGAAGGCAACACATGACGTAAGTGTCTATATTAGCTATAATAGCCTACTATCAAAATGACTATGTGTCGCAGGCTGAAGCAAATCTTCGTTGACAGAAATGTTGAAATTGAATATTTATATCCACACATTTTTACAACATTAGAAACCATTAGTAAATCAGAGGCTACTCAGAGGGTGAGATAACTCCTGGAAATTATTGTCCTTTAATGGCCAAAGGTATAGACGTGTGTGTCCAAGTTAAAGGAAACGGCAGGCTGTCTTCTTTTAATAGTTTTTTTTACAATCTTTGGCAAGTTTGTTTAAGCTAGGTAATGTTTGCTGTGGTCTGGAACAACATGGCACACAAAAAACGCAGCCAATATTACATACAGATAATGTGTCATGAGACATGCAAATATAAATCATACACAAATAGGATAAAAGTAAAGGATGTTAAATGAGCTCAAATGACCTACTAATGAGGCATAATGATGCAATATTTATAGCCTATAGCCTAAATAGCATGTTAGCATTGATTAGCTTGCAGTCAGCACTGACCAAATATACCTGATTAACACTCCAACAAGTCAATAACATCAACAAAGCGCACCTTTATGCATTCACGCACAGCATAAAACGTTTGGTGGACAAAATGAGACAAAGAAGGACATGTAAACAAACTGTTGCGTCACAGTGCAGACTATGGTGAGTTCAAGAACCGCCGAAATTAGTGGGACAAAACGATGTTCACCAAACACTGTCATCAGTGAAGCATACACACAAACATATTAAACAGTGGGCTTTCTAACAATTGGGACGGTTTGTGTCATGTTTGTCCTCAAACAAAAAACATACTAAAACAAAAAATATATATTTCCCCCCATTTTTTTCCATTTTCCAATCCTTTTTTTAAAATGTTCCAGGGAGCCACTAGAGTGGCACTAAAGAGCCGCATGCGGCTTGAGAGCCGCGGGTTGCTGACCCCTGGTATAGCCATTGTATTCTTTCTCATTTGGTCTTGATACACACTTGCTAGGCAACAATTCCAAATGACAAAGAGGCATTTATGGCAGTCATGGCCACTCATCAAGCTTGTTTCCTTGACAACGGTGTGTGAATACAATGTTTTTAGTCGACAGGGACTGTTATAGAGAACATTTGTACGTAAAACACTTAATACAAATTTCAATAGAAGCTCAAAGAACATTAGGCCAAATTGGAAAAAAAAAACTAAAGGAACACAAACTTGACTTGCTCGAGTTGCCCATAACAATTAGCCTGCAGCAGCTGGCTTGCCAGCGTGTGACACTGGAGCTTTTTGTGTATTGATTGAAGAATACATTTCTGAAATCTTTCAAATACAATTATTATATAAAGATGCATGTCAGGCGGTGTGTAGACGTACTGTAGAATCTCCTCGCAGGCTAAACAGCATGTGGAGCATTCTTACAAATATCAACACCGACCCAAAGCCACAGCCTCGAGTCAGGTCACAAGTTTCGGTTCAAAGACCAAAAAAAAAAGTAATATTCTGAACTAACTAAAGCTGAAATTGTCAATGATTACGCAGGTTATCTAGAGGGTGCTAACTATTGAGCATGCTGAACACATTACAGTACGTCACACACTTTTCTTGTTTCTATGTAAGAAATGCCCTCGACACACACATGCACACACATACTAGTTATGTTTGTCGTCAGCTAATGATTTGGCAAAGTTTAGCTGTTAATATTAGCTATTCTTAAATGTACTGCCAGGGGCCGAAATAGTCCGGATAAGTGAATTATATTTATATAGCGCTTTTCTCTAGTGACTCAAAGCGCTTTTACATAGTGTAACCCAATATCTAAGTTACATTTAAACCAGTGTGGGTGGCATTGGGAGCAGGTGGGTAAAATGTCTTGCCCAAGGACACAACGGCAGTGACTAGGATGGCGGAGGCGGGGATCGAACCTGGAACCCTCAAGTTGCTGGCACGGCCACTCTTCCAACCGAGCTATACCGCCCCATAAGCTCGGTCAGTGGTCAAACTAGGCCGACCTTTTTCCACCAAATACCACCTAAGACAACACTTGGCTCTCCAAGTACCACCATAATGACCATCATTACTATACAGTAGCGTAGTAGGCCTAAGTAACAAGGCAGATGTCATGATCTGTGCGCAGAAGCATGTTCTCCCCTCCTTCGTTTACATTCTGTTGCTAGGAGCTTTGAGCTCATAGACACCTGGGGCCGTACTTATCAAGCTTCTTAGAGTGCCATTTTACACTTAAGTCCTGAGAATTTGCGAAATTTAGTCCTACTCTCAAACTTAAGAATAAAAGCTTTTAATCAACGTTCTTAAGTCTAAGAATCACTCCTACTCTCCACGATATTTAAGAGACCTTCAGAGGTGTCCTAAGTGGTTAGGAGTTGCCAGCGGGGGATGGCACTGAGGCGAGAGAGACGTGCGCGAACGTTCATCTTTGTTTGATGACGAGCTGCTGATCAAACGGTATCGTTTAGAGAGAGCGGGTATTATTTTTGTCACAGATTTAATACTTTTCGATTCCTTGTTGATTTCTGCATGTGTCTGCAGTGGGCTAGTATATATAGAGCCACCCACACCAGTTTCAAATTAGTTGCCTGATTAATGAATTGGAAAGAAAATGTTATGAGAGTAGCGTATGAATGTGTGTGTGACCCTTTAATAGGTGACAGCATGTGAGGTGAGTGACGTCAGTGAGTGTGTGGGCGAGAGAAGAGAGGGAGCGGTATTGTGAGTGCGAGCGGGGACTAGTTTGTTTTGTGTTGGATTGGCTGTGTGCAAGCAATCAATAAAGCAAGATTTGCAACTAATCGCCGGACTCATCATTCACTCTAAAGTCGTCCGCTGTGGAGACCCACTGCCGGGTAAAGTGAAGGGTGTTGCCCCGAGCATACATCCTGGAGAAGTGTCTCCCCTGCCTCTTTGTTACGGTCTGGGAGCAGGAAGCAGGAAAGATGCAACAAAGAGGAAACATTTATTTTTGATTCATTGCCAATATTGTTTGTTTGTTTTGTATTATTTTGTAGTTTATTGTCAAAATATACACTCCCATTGTCCACTTAAATATTTCTAAGATATTTCTTTATTCTTAGACAACGGATTCCCTTCCGTGATTGGTCATTTCTATGGACACAGAAATGACGTCACCTAAAATTCCGTTTACGGCACATAGTAATGTCGTAATTCAGCTCTGAGTGTGACACTTAAGATTCAGTCCTACACTTCGCTGAAAGTGTGAGTAAGACGCTTGATTACTAACTTTTAAGTGCAGCTTTCAGCGAATAATTTATTTACTCTTAAGTCAACTCTTAGCAGACTTCTTAGGAGTAATTCTGAGAAGCTTGATAAGTACGGCCCCTGTATCTCATAATGATTAGTGTCCCCACATGTTGTAAACCTAATCATCTCCCTTATTTAACACCCATCTGGCCATGCAGTAAGCGTTCGTCCAATGTTCGCTTCTTGTGACAGCTTGCGTCTTGTTTCATTTCATGCTATTATAAGTTAGCCTGTTGCTTCCTGTTTACCTTTCCTTTTGTTTTTTTAAAATTTTTGTTACCTGGCTCAAGGATTAAAAGAGACAATCTTACCAGCTCACAGCCTTTTTCCTCTCTTTTTGCAAGCTGAGAAACACAACCCTCGCTACAACGCCACCCAAACGCAACAGCAGAGATTTTATTTAACAAGTTTATTTGATATTTTTGGCCACTTTGAATAGTAACACTGTGTTTGAATGTAGTATATTATAATCAAGTGATTATTTGGTGTACTGTGGTTGTACGGTATACCGGTATTAGTATAGTACCGCGATACTAATTAATTTTATTCGGTACTATACCGCCTCTGAAAAGTACCGGTCCACCATCCACCCGCCCCCCCGTCATCGTCACGTCATGACATTGCTGGTTTACGAGCAGAGGAGCATGTTCGGCAGTGCACAATCACAGAGTACTTACAAGCAGACACAGTGTGTAGACAGAAAAGGGAGAATGGACGCATTTTGGCTTAAAAACTAACGATAAAGGTGAAGTTATAACACTGAAACGCCCTCAGGAAGAGGTGCTTTAAGACATGGCTAGCTAGCTAGCGGCTAACGTCCATCCCCGGTCTGCATTGTTTTAGCTACTTCTAAATCACTAATCCTGGTCTCCATGGTGACTCGACTGCAGGACGAGGAATAGCTAAACATGCTTCACTACACACAGTAGCTCACAAACGCCATTGGTGGATCTCCACTGTAATGATACCAAGTACAGGAGCGTATAGTCGATACTGTATGATTACATCGATATTTTTTTGCATCACAAAATCTTCTTTCGTTTAAAAAAAAAATTATATTATGTTTATAAACTCAGGAAATATGTTCCTGGACACATGAGGACTTTGAATATGACCAATGTATGATCCTGTAACTACTTGGTATCGGATTGATACCCAAATTTGTGGTATCATCCAAAACTAATGTAAAGTATCAAACAACAGAAGAATAAGTGATTATTACATTTTAACAGAAGTGTAGATTAGAACATGTTGAAAGAGAAAGTAAGCAGATATTAACAGTAAATGAACAAGTAGATTAATAATTCATTTTCTACCACTTGTCCCTAATAATTTTGACAAAATAATAGAATTATAAATGACACAATATGTTACTGCATACGTCAGCAGACTAAATTAGGAGCCTTTGTTTGCATACTTACTAATAAAAGACAAGTTGTCTTGTATGTTCACTATTTTATTTAAGGACAAACTTGCAGTAATAAACATAAGTTTAATGTACCCTAATATTTAAAAAATAAATAAAGCCAATAATGCAATTTTTTGTGGTCCCCTTTATTTAGGAAAGTACCGAAAAGTATCTAAATACATTTTGGTACCGGTACCAAAATATTGGTATCGGGATAACAGTAATGGAGCCGTGTACCAGTTTGAGAATCACCGAGCTAGACAGTATCGCTGTACCATTCCCGGCGGACATGGCCGCCCACAAAGTCAGTCTTTCCCATCTTGGGCTGGACGATGTTTATTTTTCGGTTGTTCCGTTTTTTTATATTGAAGCGGGTAAAAATAAAACGGTAACTAATCACAACAAAGGCACGTTGACTAAGACGATAACACAATTAAACTGACATTTTAGGGGGAAAAAATCTCCTGGTGTCGTCCTACTACTCCTCCCACAATCATACATAAATGGATGATGTACCCCCGTGCTACCTGCCGCATTCGGGCAGATGGGGCTCGTAAGCCTTGGATGGCAACCTGTCTAGGAGAAAGACACTCTGAACTAAAACCGGGACTGCGAGGAGTTGCGCCCCACAGTTCGCTATTAGCATAGTAAAGCCAACCATGGAGTACAAAGTCATCCCAAATCCTATACTTCCAGCGGCGGGAGTCCGCAGGAACATCGCAGCGGATGGTGGTGCTGGTCCTCCTCCTGGAGGACACCATGACGACAGGACCTCAAACCCTGGGATTGTCCCAGGGAGGGTCCTGTCCGAACACAGCACCCCGTCCAATGCACTCATGCACTGTCGGAGACCATTTGTTATGGGAACCTTCAACGCATGCACAGCGAGAGAAGAAGCGAGATTGATAGAACTTGCACACTGTGCAGAGGAACGGGGAGTGGAGATCCTGGGGGTCCAAGAACACAGTAGAGTGCACACTGATGACCCCATCCTGTACTGCAGAGTGGAGAGATGCACGTTCATTTCTGCATCTGCGTGGAGGAACGAGGCCCAGGCCGCAACAGGCGGTGTAGGGTTAATGCTGGGCCCACGGGCACGTAAGGCTCTCCGTCGGGTTTACCACCACACCGACAGGATTCTGAGCGCAGAGTTCTCGGGCAACCCAGTAACAACAGTCATAGTCGTGTACTCACCCACCAACGTGGCACCATCTGACGTGGTGGAGAAGTTCTTTGAGGACCTTGTAAGAGCGGTCCGTGGCGTCCCATCGCACAACTTCCTGGCAATCCTTGGGGACTTCAATGCAAGGCTTGGACCAGAGGACGCACACTTCCCTTACCACAACTCTACCAACCGCAACGGCACCTATCTCACTGCCTTCCTCATGGAACACGAGCTACTGGCGGTGAATACCATCTTCCGGAAGAGAACAGGAAAGAGGTGGACCTTCCGAGACCGAGCCTCAGGAACACTACGGCAGCTAGATTACATCCTAGTGAGGAAGAAATGGAGGAACTCCATCCTGAATGCTGAGCCATACAGCACTTTTAGTTCTGTGGGCTCAGACCACCGTGTGGTCTCAATGAGAGTTCGCCTGAGCCTCAGGGTCCCCAAACCAAGTCCCAAGATCCGGTATAACCGGAAAGCTTTCTCAAGTGACCCTGGCCTTCAAACCAGATACGCAGAGGAGATGAGGAGACGATTCCAGCAGCTGGACAGGGGAGCGGAGGCCAGTGGAGAATACAGGAGATTCGTCACTGCGAATGAGGAGGCGACCAGGCTGTGCGTGCCCATGATGGAGAGAGTCAGTACCTCCAGAAGATCCAAACACCCAGAGGTCGTAGCAGCACGAGGGATGGTGGAGGAAGCCCGCCTCAACTTTGAGCGGGAACCAACTGTGGAGAGGCGTGGCGAGCTGAATGAAGCCAAACAGTTTCTTTTCAGATGCTATGATACCATCAAAGGGGAAGAACTGATGGAGAGAGTGCGGAGGGTGCAGGCGGCGCAAGGTGAACAACAGTATGGGGAGGCCTAGAGGGTCATCAATGAGATGACGGGGCGGAAGAGGACCAAGGAGGGACAGGTGGAGGAACACAGCCCGGAGGAGAGGGTGACAACCTGGTCCAGTCACTTCAAAAGGCTGCTGGGAGAAACAGCAGACGCAGCTGAGGAAGAAGAAATACCATCAGTCCTCCCAAACCTGAACATCAACGATGGTCCCTTCACACTCGGAGAGCTCGCCAGGGCAAAAGCCACAGCAAGAGTGGGAAAAAGCGCTGGCCCGGACGGCATACCCCCAGAGGTCGTGAAGAACTGTGATCTTGATGACATCATTCTAGAGTTCTGCAACCTTGCTCTGCTGCACAATCGGCTGCCTGATATGTGGTCTCTATCAAATATCGTGCCAGTGCCCAAATCCGGAGACCTCTCGAAGCCAGACAACTACAGAGGCATCAGGCTGACCTGTATCACTGCGAAAGTCTACAACCGCATGATCCTAAACAGGGTCCGGCATGCAATCGACCCTCACCTGAGAGTAAATCAGAACGGCTTTCGAGAAGGACGAACAACTACAGCCCAGATCTTGGCACTTAGGAGATTGATTGAGGAGGTGAGGAAGGACAACCTGACTGCAGTCCTATGCTTCATAGACTTCAAAAAGGCATTTGACTCGATACATCAAAGCACGATGGTGAAGATCTTGAAGGCATACAGTATTCCTCCGAACCTACTCTGAGCAATAGAGTCCATGTACGCAGGAACAAGGGCCAGGGTGGTGACCCCAGATGGCAACAGCGAGGAGTTTGACATCCTGGCTGGAGTTATACAAGGGGATACACTAGCCCCCTTCCTCTTCATCATAGTCCTTGATCATGCGCTCAGGAAGGCAATAAATGGGCGAGAGCAGGAACTTGGCTTCACGCTGACACCAAGGAAGTCGAGTCGACAACCGGCAGGGGTCCTGACAGACCTTGACTATGCGGATGACATCAGTCTGCTCTCCAACAACGTGGAACAAGCACAAGAACTCCTACACAGGGTAGAGCTAGAGTGCGCCAAGGTTGGCCTTAGGCTAAATGCCAAGAAAACTGAGGTCATGACCTACAATGTTCCACCAGAACATCAACCTCTGATAACCGCAGGAGGCATTGTGCTGAAAGAAGTTGAGGACTTCAAATACCTGGGCGGATGGGTCAACTCAACTGAGCGGGATTTAAAAGTGAGGAAGGCACTTGCATGGAGGGCCCTGAACGGCATGACCAATGTATGGAAATCCAACCTCCCCCACCAAATCAAACTCAGCTTCTTCTACGCGACAGTTGAGTCCGTTCTCCTCTATGGCAGCGAATGCTGGACCCTGAAGCCAACCCTGGGGAGGTCTCTGGATGGTTGCTACACCAGGATGCTGCGTGCAGTGCATAACATCAACAAGAGTGCGCACGTAACCAACAGAGTCCTCTACAGGGGAATACCAAGGGTGAGCGAGAAGATTGCTGTAAGGAGAATGAGACTAGCAGGGCACTGCCAAAGGCATCAGGAGCTGCCAGCCAGCAAATTGGTACTCTGGGAACCAACACATGGGCATCGGTCAAGAGAACGTTCCACACTAACATACGTGGACATACTCAAGAAGGATGCAGGAGCTCAGAGTACCAAGGAACTGGCCAAATGTATGGAGAATCGGGAGGACTGGAAGCAACGATGGAAGGCTCGTCTGAGGACGACCTAGAGAGATATGATGCTTTCCCTTGTGAGATAAGGAAGTTTGACTTCTCACCGCCAAAACAAATGTATGGATTTAACATTCTCCAAGTCGTAATATGTGTGCACGTGGGGGAGAGTGAAGAGCACACGTTTTATTTTTATTGCTATGATGCCATCAGCATCATCAATCATGATATCTAAACAACTGTAAGTTACATCTCATTCTACCGCATTACTTATTTGCAAAAAAGTATTTTTTTCCCTGCCTTAAGGAATGGTTTATTTAATGGTACATCTAAAGGCATGACAACGTTTTAGTGCTGTAGGGCTATTACGTCACACGCAGCAAAAAGAGGAGGTTGATGCAGTGTTTCCTATTTATTTCTTTATTTAACAAATAAAGAGATGGACAAGCGGTAGACAATAGATGGATGAAATTAACCCTGCAACATGTTTGGGATGGGTTGAGAGAATGGCCGTGCCAACAACCTGAGGGTTCCTGGTTCGATCCCTGGCTTCTACCACCCAAGTCACATCACCCTTGCTCCTGATGGGGTGTGGTTAGCGCCTTGCATGGCAGCTCCCGCCATCAGTGTGTGAATGTGTAAATATGGAAATAGTGTCAAAGCACTTTGAGTACCTTGAAGGTAGAAAATCGCTATACAAGTATAACCCAATTACCATTTACCATTTGTAAGGGGCGCCGGAAGTTGGCAGACCCGTCAGCTATCCTGTTCTGTCTCCTTATAATGTTTGTCTGATCTTAAATGGGATTGTGCTGAAAATCTTGATTTCTCCTCTGGGATTAATAAAGTATTCTGATTCATTGAGGTAGAACTATCACGTTATATTATCTAACATATTTGACAATCAGCATGATTTTGTAACAGTCCATGCACTTTTTTATGAACATGGTGCTGGGAGGATTTCAGCCTTTCAAAGTTTCCCTTAGACCACCATTATTTGACCTCTGTATTTGTGAAAACCTAGTTACGGCCCTGACTGCCACGTACACTGACGACTTTAAAATACTGTATATGTTTCATCACTACAGTACACAGCAGGCACAGGACATTGATACAACGTTGATTATACATATAGTACAGGCCAAAAGTGTGGACACACCTTCTCATTCAATGCGTTTTCTTTATTTTTATGACTATTTACATTGTAGATTGTCACTGAAGGCATCAAAACTATGAATGAACACTTTTGGCATTCTCTCGATGAGCTTCAAGAGGTAGTCACCTGAAATGGTTTTCATTTCACAGGTGTGCTTGAAGCTCATCGAGAGAATACCAAGAGTGTGCAAAGCAGTAATCAGAGCAAAGGATGGCTATTTTGAAGAAACTAGAATATAAAAAAAATGTTCAGTTATTTCACCTTTTTTTGTTAAGTACATAACTCCACATGTGTTCATTCATAGTTTTGATGCCTTCAGTGACAATCTACAAGGTAAATAGTCATGAAAATAAAGAAAACACATTGAATGAGAAGGTGTGTCCAAACTTTTGGCCTGTATTATACATGTCCTTTAAACCTGACTATGTTACAAAATAGTTGTATTTGTAAATTGAGACAAGGCTGATGTCTAACGTTGGATCGACTGTGTTGGTTGGGAAATGACCAAAATGGTCAAATCCACATCAGAACCTAACATTGATTAAACGTTGTCAAAGAGCATGTTGTTTCAACGTTATGTTTGAGTTGCTCAACCTCAGGACCTAATTCAACATGTTCTCAAAGTTGTTTTAATGTCTTGTGCCTGCTGGGTATGTACCTTGAGAAGAAGACAGAATGGTGGGATTGATCCACACTTATCAGCTTGGCACACAGAGTGAGTGAAGAATAGAAAGCAGGCCAAAGTTGACTAAAAGCAATATCCTTTGGACGACATAAAGCTGCGGAGTCTGAGACAGCACATATTCTCATCTGCCTTCAAGATTTATTGAAGGGGCAGAGCAGTTTATTATTGTCAACCTCAGACAGAAAAGGCCAGAGCCCTTTTTAATAACCATATCGAGACCTCTGAGAAAAGGCCCAGCAAAATCAGAGTAGACACAACTAGATAACTACACGTTGGGGTGGATGGAGGGGAGTTACACGTCTCTGCTGCCCTCTGTTGGTTTGTCCCCTGGAACTATACTTAATACAGTGGTGGGTTGTGGGAATGCAGAGGCACAAGCATTCCCACCAATGATATTGTGACGAGCATGCTTCTACAAATGCTGAAGGAAAAGATCAAGGACCAGACGCTATGTCGTACTCGCTTTACAGCATGTGTGTCTTTGTGTGCCATCACTTTATAATACAACGTTCCTGACTTTGTGGCTTGTTTTGAGTCCTTGTGTTTATTTCTCCTATTAAAGGTGGCAGTTATCATAATGACATGCTAGTTTAGTCTTTATTTGAAGGGACAATGCATAGAAACATTAAGCTCAAAGACAGATATATTCTGCACCAGATTATTGCTAAATAGCTCATTTCCATCTGCAGTCCTTGTCTACCTAAATTAAAGAGATACAAAAAACATGTAATAAAATTATAACAACAAAATTATACTATAGCATGTAATCAAATTAAGAAAATACTTTTCAAGTTTGTTGTGAGGTCGTTCCATTCCTTTATCGCTTTAAATGAAAAGGCCGATTGTGCAAAGGAGGTTTTACATCTGTTTCTAGTTGTCACAGCAGATGTAAACTGGACAAAGTGCTTAAGTGGCGCTGGTGCAGTGTTATTTAGGATTCGATGGGCCATTTGTATTGATGGTATTAGCAAAATTTAACAATCTATATTTTTGGAGAACTAAACAGTGATGGTAGTGTTGCGGTTTTCGGTCAAGGATTTTGAGTAGATCCATCCATCCATTCATCCATCTTCTTCCGCTTATCCGAGGTCGGGTCGCGGGGGCAGCAGCCTAAGCAGGGAAGCCCAGACTTCCCTCTCCCCAGCCACTTCGTCCAGCTCTTCCCGGGGGATCCCGAGGCGTTCCCAGGCCAGCCGGGAGACATAGTCTTCCCAACGTGTCCTGGGTCTTCCCTGTGGCCTCCTACCAGTTGGACGTGCCCTAAACACCTCCCTATGGAGGCGTTTGGGTGGCATCCTGACCAGATGCCCGAACCACCTCATCTGGCTCCTCTCGATGTGGAGGAGCAGCGGCTTTACTTTGAGCTCCCCCCGGATGGCAGAGCTTCTCACCCTATCTCTAAGGGAGAATCCTGCCACCCGGCGGAGGAAACTCATTTCGGCCGCTTGTACCCGTGATCTTGTCCTTTCGGTCATAACCCAAAGCTCATGACCATAGGTGAGGATGGGAACGTAGATCGACCGGTAAATTGAGAGCTTTGCCTTACGGGACAGAG